>NC_064863.1:42910916-43145916 GCF_024139225.1 Suncus etruscus | reverse complement strand
ATGAAGGTTTAGTCCTTCCAGTCTGCGTTCACCATGAATTGTGTTGACCTTCTAAGAGAAGATTCACATGACAGTCCAGAGGTTTCTCAATAAATTACGTGATGGGTAATTTAAGGGCTGGAGTTTTGGTTAGAGTGGTATCTCTGCAGAGATCAGTGGTTAAGTGGTCAAGTTGGACGATAGGTGAAATGGTGGTTGTGGGTTGTGGATGCAGCTGGTGTAGTTTCAGTAGGGCAGAGACCTAATCTGCTCTCTCCTTCCAGAATTGTCATATTCAACTGTGTGGCCTGTACCCATGATTATTCACAGCTTGGTATATATCTCTTTTGTTTGTTTGTTTGTTTGTTTTTCTTTCACATATGATGGTGCTCAGAGATTACTCCTGGCACTGTACTCAGGTTTACTTCTGCCAGTACTCACGGGACCAAATGGGAGGCCAGGGATCAAACCCATATTAGCTGTATGCAAGGCTAGAACCCTATTGCTCAAGCCCTGTATTTCTTTTTTTCTTTCTGATTCTTGTAACACTCCAGGCAGTACTCAGGGATCACTCCTGGCAGGGTTTAGAGTACCATATATGATTCTAGGGATGGAATTCTGGTCAGCTGCATACCACATTGTATTTCTATGGTAAAATATTTTCTAAATCTCTTGAACAAATGTTTCTTTTGAAAACTTACTTGGCTTTATTTTAAATAAAGTCAATCCTGTTTCTTAGAATTGATAACTAATACAAGATTTAAATATTTTATCTCTTTTGATTGTATTTGTGTTTCTTTCAGATGACTTAGCATCCGACTATTGTAAGAGATATTGAGTGTTTTTGCCCCTTTCAGTTTTGTTCTTTAAACCAGAGAACTAGATGTGACAATAATTCTAAATACCCTAATGACTGTAGGATTTTATGACTATGCCTTAAAATTTGAGGCCTTGAATAAGGGAGGGAAATCTAAATTAATCTTGGAAAGAATTAACATTTGAGGTGTGATAGTGTTTTTGTAAGATAGATCCTTTTCTTCTCCATCTTTTCTCCATCTTATTATTGGTCCCCGGAAGCCTGGAATTAGCCTAGGGAGGTAGAGAGGGGAGAGAGATGCAATGTTGCTTCCTACTGGGCAAGATGGGAACTGCAAATCGCCAGGAGGATGAGCCTCTGCAACTTCCACTACGCTTCCATTCCATCATGAAGTGGTTAGAGAAGGCCAATAGAGAGGGGGCAGATACGGGTGCTTGTATAGGACAACCTACTTTGCCCAGTGGACCACACAATTTGAATGGGTCAAATATTTGATGCAATGAGAAGCAGATGACATCCTTCTGACCCAAGGACCATTCATTCAGCGTGTCTTTTGGCCAGCTTTGACACTGCAGGAATATGAAGGAAGAAAAGGCTACTGGAGGCTCTACCCTTGCAGGGCTGTGAGCAGGCCTGACAGGGGTCCAGGAGCTCTGGTCAGTTCAAGCCAGAAAGAGCTTCTTTCCAGAAGATAAGCTGACTTTCTGGGAAATGTCAACGATGGACCAAAAGTGTAAGCAGATAGGGCACACCCCTCTTTTTTCTATATATGATATAGTGAAGAGAATGTGGCTTTCTTTAAAACTGAGAAGAAGCCCATTTGTGCTTGTTCTGTGTTCTAACTCTCAGCCCATTGCCTCCTGTCCCCTTCAGATCACTGCTCTATGCTCTCTCCACAACATTTGACCTTTCACATAATCTCCCTAGCACACAGCATTCTGTAGACACCATATATACACACTATCACTTTTGTGCACACACGTCTGTGAATACACTCATAAAGGCTCACATACCCTGTGTGTACACACATTCACATCAACACTCACAATGATTCACACACGGGAATACACATACATAGGCTCACATACTCAAGTATGCATTCACTGTCATATTCATGCACACACTCACACATACCTTCTTTCATCCCCTCTCCCATCCACATGCACACAGATTTACATGTACACTTGTACATAAACACATATACACTCACATTCACACACAGACAAGCACAGATACACACTCCCACATATACAAATAAGTTGGGCATTGATAGGGTGATTGTGGAAATTAGGAGAACTGTAGACTGGAACTAGTGTCAGGATTCTTGAGAATGGAGCAAAAGATGCACAGACTCCAGGGAGAGCAAGGACCCAGGGGAGGCATCCATCACAGAGTCTAGACTCTGCTATAGAGCAATAATATCATCTTATACCCACTCAAATCCTAGAGGTAAATCATCTTGTCTGCCTGTGTCTTGCCTTCCTGCACTACCAGAGGCAGGAATATGTCCATCTTGTATCAATCACTAGAGCATTTTTCTCTGTTCATCTTCCTAATTCACCTGACACCAGCACTGTGGTATCAGCAGTTTGTATAGGGTTACAGAAAGAAAATGAGGTTAGAATAGGCCACAGCTGGTAAAGGTTGAGATGCTCAATAAAGGATCCTCTGAGTGACATATGCTGCTCTCTAAATCTGAGGCTCGGTTTAGTCTTTATGCTGGTTTTACAAATAGCACCAAAGGTCCTTTTTCCTGGAAGGGGTACTGGTTCCTTTCCCTTCTTTTTCTGGTTATTGCCATATCTTGGGGGAGAGGGGAGTTGGCATACTTAGAAGTACTCTGGAAATTGCACTAGGCCAGTGTTTCTCAACCTTTTTTTTAATTTAAATATAGTTTACTTTATAGGCCATGTATCATCACATAGTTGATCACAATACATTTGTTTCCAGGTAAAATGGGAGAGAAATTATTTTTAAAAAAATGGGAGGCCAGAGTGATAGCACAGTGTTAGGGCATTTGCCTTGCATGCAGCCAACCAGGGACAGACCCGGGTTTGATCCCCAGCATCCCATATGGTCCTTCAAGCCTACCGAGAGTGATTTGTGAGCACAGAGCTAGGAGTAACTTCTGAGTTCTGCTGGGTGTGGCCCACCCCCAAAAGAATAAAGAAAAGAGAAAAAGAAGAAAGAGTACAGTAACAAGAAAATATGTGAAGATAATTATATCTTGCAAAGGGGTCATTAAGTCCTGTCAGAAGGTTTCCTAAGTTCTTGTTACTAGCTGATCTTTTTTGTGACTTCATTTGTTTCTGAAGGTTAGGTGGTTTCAAATACATACACCATGACATCTAGATGGATATGTTTCTACAGGAATGGCAGTATTAAATAAATGGAGTTGTTGCATGGCTGCAAATGTGGCCATATGGTCCAGGAGTTCCAAGCACTATTGCTGATACTGTGGCTTTTGATGGGCATATTTTTTTGGATACTAGGGCTTTGGGAAGTATGAGAAGGTTGTGGAGGGTGCCTGCATTTGTTCCCAAAATTCCTGGTGATATCAGCCCAAATATTGACATTGAATTCTGGTCAGGTTGTCTCTGCAGAGAGCTGTAGTTGAATGAAGTAGGGCCATTGGTGAAGAGGTGATTGTGAGTGATGGTGAGCAGGTGTGGCTTTGGCAAAGACTTGGCCCACCTCTCCTCCTAAGATTGCCATCTTTCAGCTGCCTGACTGGTGTAACCATAACTTTTCCATGGCTTGGTTCATATTCCATTTGAAACAAAGTGAATCTATGCAGCTGGCTCAATGCAGTCATAGCGACTGCATTTGAGGGCGTGTTTTTAGCTGTTAGGGGTTTCAGAAGAAGGTGGGAAGAGGTTTTGTTTACTTATTCCAAAAAAGTCCTGGTGATGTCATCTCAAATACTGGCATACCTGGAGTTTTGGTCAGGTTGGTGTCTCTGTAGAGAGCTGTAATTAAATGGTAAAGCAGGGCCATTGGCAAAGCATTGATTATGGGTGATGGATGCAGCACGTGTATCTTTGGCAGGGAAGGGATTTGGCTCACTCTCCTTCTGAGAGTGTGCCTATTTTCAGCTATGAGACTGTACAACCATAATTTTTCTCAGTTTGGTTTACATCTCTTTTGAGACTAGAGTGAGTCTATGGAGTTGGCTAAATTCAGGCATGGTAACTCTGTGGGCATGGTTTCCTCAACCTTTTTATGGCAGTGCCCCTTTCTGACCTTGTTTCCTCCCTGTGATCACCTCTGTCCTATTGTCAGCTGATGATTATCATAATGGTTCCCTCAACCCCTATTCCTAGGATTTTCACTGTGGCCTCCTGGAATTCTCTCTGAGTTACAAAGCAGGACAATAAGGGCCCTGGGAAATACTGTCCTACACAATGATCTGTTCTCAACCAGCATTCTGATTCTTGCTCAACTGAAGCCTACAAATTTTGTTTTGTCTCATTTCACCTCTTTTTGTTGTTGTTATGACTGAGATCTACTTTCTGTCTAATACTATTTTTTTTTTTTTTGGTTTTTGGGTCACACCAGCAGCGCTCAGGGGTCTCTCCTGGCTCCACGCTCAGAAATTGCCCCTGGCAGGCTCACGAACCATATGGGATGCCGGGATTTGAACCACCGACCTTCGGCAGGAAAGGCAAATGCCTTATCTACATGCTATCTCTCTGACCCTGTCTAATACTATTTTATTATTTATTTTTTTAGGTCACACCTGGAAATGTTCAGGGCTTACTCCCAGTTCTGTACTTCAGGGTTCACTTCATATGGTCCAGAGACCATATGAGGTGTTGGTGATTTAACTAGGGTAAAGGCATGCAAGGCATTTGTCCTACACATTGTACTATTGTTCTAGCCACTCTAATACAATTTTGGGGGGAGGAATACACCCAGCTGTGCTCAGGGCTTACTTCTGGCTCTGAGCTCAGAAATTACTCCTGGCAGACATGGAGGATCATAAGGGATGCCATGGGACAAATTTGGGTTGGCTGTATGCAAGGGAAATGCCCTACCCACTGTACTATCACTCTGGCCTCTCTAATGAAATTAAAAAAAATTAAGGCAAGGGCCAAAAAGATGAGAGATGGTACAGGGACTAAGTTACTTGCCTTGCATGTGGCTGGTCCTAGTTTCATCCCCATACTCCCATATGATCCCCCGAGTTTCCCTGAGCACTGCCAGGTGTTTCTGGAGCACTGCAGTATACCAAAAAAAAGTATAAAAATTATGGCTAAGGAAACTTATGCAGACTTTCCCCCAGGTAAAGAATTCATTTCCAGGAAGATGAGGGTACAGGCAAGGTGGTGCCCAGACCTCAGCTCTTCCTTTGGCTCAGGTTTATTTCAGCTTTTCTGCTGGCAAAACCTTTAGACATTCCAGATTTATCTCAATATACACAAAATTCCCTCTTTTCCTTGTTCATCCAGTAACTGTGGTTGCTTATAGGACTCTTTCTGGAGTAGAGATAGACCCAAGATTTAACCTGGTAAGGCCAAGGCCTTGCTTCCTGCTCTGCTCACAAGCAGGAGGCCATGACTAAAAAGTGTTGGTGGGGCTGCATTCCTTCTAGAGAAGAAATGTGACTAATTATTCCAGTGTTGATCTTTTGGCCTTCAGTACTTATCCTATTTTTTTTATGCATGCAATTCTTAGCTAGCCCTGCATCTTACTTCTTTCATCCATGTCACCTCCAACCTCCATCCTGGCAAAAGACCAAAAGCACCCCAATCCCTTGGCCCAAAGGTCTTATCTAACCTTCCCAAGACCCCTCCCAGGAATGGGAGGGGTCTTGCAGGTAAGGTTACATGTAATATCCGGTTTCCAAGACCCCTCCCAGGAATGGGCGGGCCTCAGGTAGATACACCTAAATCCAGGGTGGAGTCACATCCCATCCACCATCCAAGCCCATCCTAAGGGCTGCTTTACTACATCCATTGATTGGGGAAGAAGAAGAGGAGGAGAAGTGGAGGAGGTGACACTTTTCTGTGCCTCCCTTTCTCTAACCTATGTCTATAATGATTTATAATTGAAGTGTTGTATGTTTGTCAAACTAAACCATAGACTGTGAGAAAAATTCAAACTCCCAGAAACACTGAAAACAGGTCAATATTTTCCATCTCCAGAAGAGAATATATGGATTTTCTTTCTTAGTTTCTTTATTTTTTTATAAAGTATAATAGTTTTACTTAGGAACTATGAAGAGGGGAAGGGTGAGAAAGAGAGAGAGAGAGAGAGAGAGAGAGAGACAGAGAGAGAGAGACAGAGAGAGAGAGACAGAGACAGAGATAGACAGAGATAGACAGAGATAGACAGAGATAGAGACAAGAGAAAAACTGCTGAGAAAAATAGAGAGAGATGTGCAAGAGAGAGCTCGGACTTCTCCAGGGGACAGAGAGCAGAGTAAAAAAAGAAGGAATTACACATTCTAAATTGAGATGTAGGTGACTCAAGCATGAAATTGTGTAAAAAATAATATTAGAGACATTAGGTATTGGCATGCCATGGAGATGATTCATGTTTTCTATCAATGCTCAATTTCTGATATCATATTTCATTGCAGTTTCAAATAGTCTAAAATTTATTTTAATTTTTTCTTTTTAAATAGTGTCTTTATTTAAGCACCATGATAAAGGCATATTTGTACTTGGGTTTCAGTTATAAAAGAGAATACCCCCTTTACCAGAGCAACCTTCCCACCACCAGTGCCCCGATCTCCCTACTTCCCCATTCCCTGCCTGTATTCAACACAGGCATTCTATTTTTCTCACTCACTACTATTGATGATAATAATAATAGTTGTTAGTTAATAATAAAAAGAAGAGAAAATAAAGAAAAAATAATAGTTGTTAGTGTAGTTATTTCTCTATCTGAACTCACCACTCTTTGATGGAAGCTTCATATTGTGGACTGGTACTTCCAGCCCTCATCTCTATTGTCTCAGGGTGTTTGCTGTTTTAATATAAAATATAAAGTATAAAGTCTACATGTTGGGTGAGGCCTTTTTGATTTAGAAAACAAAACAAAAAAATGAGCAAAGTTACAAAACTTTTGTTCTCCTGTTCTCCTCCAGAGGTGGGAACTCCATATCAGAACCAAAGCATCAAAGTTTAAACTGTACATAATTACTCTCAAAACAATCAGTATTTTCCATATCCCATACATATCACAATATTTTTAGACTTCTTTGCACATAAACACTAGAACTTTTCTGCAAATATACTTAGTTAGAAAATCTCAGCATTATTATACCAAGCACTGTTAATAAGTCTAGAACATCCTAGTTCCTTTCCATAAACTTCCCTAAACAAAATCACAAGACAATTTCTGCAGATAATACAATTTGAAAATAACTTGCTACCTAAGATACACAATAAAACATCCTAGAAATAGGAAAATGTTCACTAGGATGGCTGAGAACTTTTAAAACTCTAACATGCATTCCCCCAGAATTTCTGTTTGCAGTGGGGCTTAGAACAAAACAGTAAGATCCATACTGATAAAACACATATTAACCAGCAAGATAATGACCAATGCAAATAGGGTCAAAAGATATAACCTAAACCACAGTTAAGATGCAATAGGTTCTGAAAAACATCTCCATTGGACTGCGCTGGACTTATGTTCTCAATCTCCACCATTTTTTTTCTTCATCATAATGAAGTCCAGATGCCAGTGAGCTGGGGGTGGGGGGACTCACTCCCCATGGTGCTTCGACTGGCTCTTCGACTTTAACTCCACAGAACCCCAGGCGATGGCTGGGGCCCTGCCTCGCATAGCAGTTCAGGCTGGAGGGAGGCACCTGGGCCCTGCTGACCCGGCCCACCAGCCCACAGGGAGCTCTCATGCTACAGCTTGCTGAGGAAGTTGGTGTCTCGGGTGTACAGGTTTTGGCTTTTTCCCAATCAGTGACCTTTACAAGGTTAGGAGGCCTTGGTCCTCGCACTAAGTGCCTTTGGTAGAAGAAAGGTTGGAGTCTCCACCTTCACTGTCAGCTCCCTTCCCACCTGAAGGAATCTCCACCATATTTTATCAGGCCCCACATGTTTGGGTTCCGTGGAGCTAAAGTCGAAGAGCCAGTCCAAGCACCATGGGGAGGGAGTCGCCCCCAGCTCATGTTTGGACATTCTAGGCTCTCCATTCTCAGTCCATCTCAAGGCCGTGACTAGCTACCAGAGAGTCAAGGCACTCAGCATTGTTGAAGTCTTCTTGGGTTCTCGGGTTGTGTGTTCGTGTTCAAGCCCCAGCTGTTGTTTTAATATAAAATATAAAGTATAAAGTCCATGTGTTGGGTGAGGCCTTCCTCAACATGGCACTGCGCCTCTTGGCCCTTCAGCTGGTGGGTCTGAAGAAAGCAGGGTAACAGCAGATAAATTAATTCACAGTAAGTTAAAGTTTCATCAGAGTCAGCTTGTTTTATTCCAAGGCACTATCCGCCATATGCTTTTCCTCACATGGCTTTATGCTAAGCTTATTCCAAGTAGCTTCTTCTCTGTCTCTCTGCCTCTTTCTACTCTACCTTCCTCCCAGCCAAACTCTATTATTCTGTATTCAAGATCCCCGCCCATCCCAGGTGTGGGCAGGTCTGATCATCAACAAAAAGCTAAGGGCATTGGAGGAAGAGATACCTTACAGGGATTATTACAATGTCTTTTATTTTTCTTTATTCCCACACATGAGTGAGACTATTCTGTGTCTATCTTATTCCACTCAGCATAATAGTTTCCATGTCCATTCACAAATAGGAAAATTTTATGACTTTATTTTTGCTGATGGCTGCATAGTATTTCATTGTGTACTACAGTTTCTTTAGCCACTCATCTACTGTTGGGCATCTGGGTTGTTTCCAGATTCTGGCTATTATAAATAGTGCTGCAATGAATATAGGTTTGCAGAGGCATTTTTGTATTGTGTTTTTGTGTTCCTAGGGTATATCCCTAGGCTAAAATTTATTTTAAATTATAGTTTGGGTCTTATGGTAACATTAGTGTCCAAGTATATGTCACTGAATTATAAAGTTACTGTACTCCACCCCACCAAAGTGCTCATGATTTTCAATCACTGTCCCTCTCTGCCTTCTCTCGTCCAAACCTTATTTTCTCCCTCCTCTCCTGCTCATAGTCTTGAAAATTTAAAAGATGAAGAAAAGTATTGCTTTCATCATGCAGACTTCTTTCCTAGAATGAATGAGTGTGTTTGCTCATCTGTTGAGGTATAAAGTTGAAGGGCATATTAGAGAACAAAAACGTTTCCTAAGTAAAGAACCCAATGAGCTCTTCTGTATGTGAACACTCACATAGCTCCTGCTCAGATGAGCATGTAAACATTTGTAGCACTGGAGAAAGCTCCTACTGTTCCTTCCTTGATCATACCTGACTTTGAGAAGAGTTTAAGACTTTGATCATAACCTGCTGCCTTTGCCTCTTGCTCTTTCTCAGTGGAGTCCACAGTCTTGTTTTCTCTCTTCTCCCACTGCATACATTTGGGAAAATCATTCCTCAGATTTTTTCAGTCAATACATTTTTTCTTTTTTAATAATATGGCGTATTCCATTATTTGAACACATTGACATGTTCGTTCTACAGTTGGGGATATTCTGGATTCATTTCAGCATTGGTGAAATGGACAAACTCAACTCCCATGGAAAAATTCCTGTTTGCCCCCCAGTTTACATCAGGGAAAAAAAATCAATTATGCACATACCAAATGCCCTGCGCTTTCTGTATTATGTACCCTATTTATTCCAACACTCTTTACCTAAGCTCCTCAATTATAATCACTCTCCCCAGCCAAACTCAGCTCTAGTTTCCAAGACTACTGGTCCATAGAAATAGTAGAATGCCTTTCTTCACCTTACAATCTAAAGGGCCTCTGTTGCTCTAGGAAAAATAAGCCTCCCCAAAACTATCCTGGAGAGACTGCCCTCTCTCTTCTCTTTTGGGAAGGTGTCCACTGATCTCTGACCATAGATCTTCTAATAATTTTTCACTCTGTTTTTACCTAGATGTCTCATTATTTGGCAAATTCTTTCACCTGTCCACTCCTTGTATCTGGTTCCAGTGAAATCCAAGCCACCTTCAGTTGGGCTACAATGAATAAAGTTGCTAAGACACTGACATAGGTTGTGTAGCTGGAATAATTATTCTTTTCTCTTTGGCTTATGCCCAGACATTGTTCTGCTGGTTTATAGAGTAAATCTGTGTTTAACTTTAGCTGTTATTGCCAAACTTTTATAAATGACAAAGATACCGTAACTCTCTTAGTTCCATTTGCTCAATCCCATAGCTTTGTGACTCAGTCTTTTCCATTTTAGCCCTTCATATGGGTCTGTCATGAATTACAATTGGGAACTTCTTGGTAATGGAGTGGAGTGGAGGCTCCAAGTGTGGTTCCTCTGTGCACACACATCCCTAATTGAAACTGTGGTTTCAATTTTCGTTTTCATGGTGAGTAATTTTGTTTTCCAGCTTTTTGTATTGTTTTAGATTCATTGAATTTTTTTAAAATGTGAAGTGTATTTCTTTTGTCCAGTTTTCTTTAGGACTAATTATTTCCTGCTGATTTGTAGGAGTCTATGCATTCGTGATATGAAAGCTTAATTGCATTATCTATTCTAAATATCTCTTCCATTCTATGATGGGGCTATTTTCTATCTTGGTAGTTAAGAGCAGAAGTTTTTAATTTGACTGACATATAATTTGTTGTTGTTGTTGTTGTTTTTGGTCACACCCGGCAATGCTCAGGGGCTACTCCTGGCTTTATGCTCAGAAATAGCCCCCAGCAGGCTCGGGGGACCATATGGGAGGCTGAGATTCGAATCACCGTCCTTCTGCATGCAAGGCAAGTGCCCTACTGCTGTGCTATCTCTCAGGCCCCTCGACTGAGATCTAATTTTTGACAAAACTTTGTCCTGTATATATTGTCCTATATATACTATTGAAAAAAATTTTGTACTATTTCTTTTTCTTTTCTTTTCTTTCTTTTTTTTTTGTTTTTTTTGAGGAATTGGGTCGTACCCAGAAGTGCTCAGGGGTTCCTCCTGGCTCTGCACTCAGAAATCACTCCTGATTGGCTTGGGAGACCATATGGGATGCTGGGATTTGAATCACCATCTGTCCTGGGTTGGCTACATGCAAAGCAAACACCCTACCACTGTGCTATCTCTCTGGCTCCTGTACTATTTATTTTGTGGATCATTGAAGAAATGTTGCATATCATATGGCAAGTAAATAATCTTCTGTAAATTTCTAAAAGCATTGTTAGTTTGCTTTTTCATATTTACATAATTGACAGATCTTAAATTAAAATTTGAGACTCTGAGGACTTCAAGGGAAACCTCTCCTGTGCCTGTCTGTGTTTCTGAATACCTGAAGGTCTTCTCAAAGGCCAAGGAAGTGCACCCCCAAAAAACTGCATTTTGAAGCTGCCCACTGAGTGAACTCTGGCTGTGGGGTCGCCATCCAATAAGCTGAGCTCTCTGGCCTGCGGAGGCTCCACCCTGCTGTGCCTTTGATCACTCTGAGGACTTCAAGGGAAACCTCTCCTGTGCCTGTCTGTATTTCTGAATACCTGAAGATCTCCTCAGAGGCCTGGGAGCGCACCCCCCCAAAATGTCAACTAGAGGCAGCAGAAGACCGGCTCCACTTCGCTTTGCGGCCGCGCACTCTTTCTAACCAATGAACCCCAACACAACAAGCAGGAAAAACCACATTATAAGCGTGACAATGGGGAAACCTCGCAGGCAAACACCATCCACAGAGAATGAAGACGAAAGCTCGGATAACCTAATAAATTCCAACCACTTGATTAATCTCTCGGATAAGGAACTTAAAATAGCAATATGGAAGATGTTTGTAGAACTTAAAGAAAGCATAGATCGATCTGAACAGAACACAAAGACAGAAATCAGAAAACTTCAAACTGAAATAACACATCTGAAAAACACAGTAGCTCAGCTGAAAACCTCAGTGGATGGCTTTGCCAGCAGGAAAACAGCAGCTGAGGAGAGAATCAGAGTACTGGAAGATGTGATGCAGAAAAACTCAACACAGCAGAAGAAATTGGAAAAGAACCTTAAGACAAATGAACAGGCAATGGAAAATGTACTCAAGGCATGCGAACAGATGAAAATAGAAGTCTTTGATAAACTCAACAGAAACAACATAAAAATCATTGGAGTCCCAGAGACCCAGATAGGAGATCTCCAGGAAGAATCAACTATCAAAGACATAATCAAAGAGATACTCCCAGAGTTAAAGACTACATGCAATCAAATTCTGCATGCCCAAAGAGTACCAGCTAAAAGAGACCCCCCCAAAAAAAACACCCCAAGACACATCCTCGTTACGATGACAAATCCCACAGATAGAGATAGAATACTGAAAGCAGCAAGATCAAAAAGGGAAATTACATTCAAAAGAGCATCCCTAAGACTTACAGCAGACATGTCACAAGAAACTCTCAAGGCTAGAAGACAGTGGTGGGATATTGTGACAAGACTGAATGAAATGAATGCCTCACCGAGAATACTGCACCCTGCTCGACTCACGTACAGGTTTGAAGGAAGAATACATAGCTTCATAGATAAACAACAGCTCAGAAACTTCACAGATCAAAAACCAGCCTTAAAGGAAAAACTGACAGGTCTACACTAAGACAAGAGAGACCAACAAACACAGCAAACTTATTTATGAAAATGACATTAAATCCTATGACAATCATCTCCCTCAATGTCAATGGACTAAATTCACCAATTAAAAGACACAGAGTGGTAAAATGGGTCAAAAAGATGAATTCAAACTTCTGCTGCCTACAAGAAACACATCTGAATAGTCAGAACAAATATAGACTCAAAATCAAAGGCTGGAGGAAAATCATCCAAGCAAACAACACCCTCCAAAAAGCTGGGGTGGCCATGTTAATATCTGATGACACCAACTTTATACTCAGAAAAGTGGTAAGGGACAAAGAAGGACACTATGTACTAATCAAGGGATATGTGCAATAGGAAGAAATCAGACTATTAAACATATATGCACCCAATGAGAAACCATAAAATTGTCTAATACAGTTACTGACAAAACTGAAAGAAGAAATTAATAATAACATAATAATTGTGGGAGACCTTAACATGGCCCTATTAACACTTGATAGGTCAACTAGACTAAAACCCAACAAAAACATACTAGCCCTGAAAAGAGTAATGGAAGAAAGAGGACTAGTAGATATCTATCTATCTATCTATCTATCTATCTATCTATCTATCTATCTATCTATCTATCTATCTATCTATCTATCTATGACACTCCATTCCAAAAAACCTGGATACACATTCTTCTCCAATGTACATGGGTCATTCTCCAGGATAGACTACATGCTGATACATAAAACATATCTCCATATAATCAAGAGGATAGAAATCTTGCATGCTACCTTTGCTGATCACAAGGCTCTGAAATTAGATGTGAACTACAAAGGCACACAGAAGAAAAACTTTAACAATTAGAAATTAAACACCCTGGTACTGAACAACCAGTGGGTTCGAGATGAAATCAAAAAGGAAATCAAAACTTTCCTGGAAGCAAATGATATGAAGACACAAACGGCCAGAATCTATGGGACACAGCAAAAGCGGTCCTGAGAGGAAAATTTATATCTCTACAATCACACATCAGGAAGGAAGAAGGGGCATACCTGAATAACTTAATGACGCAGCTCAAAAATTAGAAAATAACCAACAAAAGGAACCAAAAGTAGGGAGACAGAAGGAAATAACAAAGCTGAAAGCAGAAATTAATGAAGTAAAAAACCAAAAAACAACCTGAAAGATCAACGAAAGCAGAAGTTGGTTCTTTGAAAAAATAAATAAAATTCATAGATCATTGGCAAAACTCACAAAGAAAGAAAGAGAGAGAAATCTGATAACTCGTATTAGAAATGAAAAGGGGAGATAACGACAGATATTGCAGAGATCCAAAGGGTAATCAGGAGGATGTAGCATATCTAAGCACCCCCATCACTACTGAGGAAATTGAAACTGTAATCAAACTTCTGGCCCAAAAGAAAAGCCCAGGCCCAGATGGATTTCCTTATGAATTTTTTTAAATCTTTCAAGAGGAGCTACTACCAATCCTAGCCAAGCTCTTCCATGAAATTGAAAAACCGGGAACACTCCCAAACAGCTTTTATGAAGCCAACATCACCTTGATACCAAAACCAGACAGAGACGCTGCCAAAAAACAAAATTACAGACCAATATCCCTGATGAATGCTGATGCAAAGATCTTCAACAAAATCCTGGCAAATAGGGTCCAATGCATCATCAAGAAGATCATACACTACGACCAAGTAGGTTTCATCCCAGGAGTGCAAGGATGGTTTAACATCCATAAATCTATCAACATCATACACAACATCAACAACAAGAAAAATAAAAATCACATGATCATATCAATAGACGCAGAGAAAGCATTTGATAAGGTCCAACACCCATTCTTGATCAAAACTCTCAGCAAGATGGGAATGAAAGGAACCTTTCTCAATCTAGTTGAAGCCATCTACCACAAACCAATGGCAAGTATTATCCTCAATGGAGAAAAACTAAATGCCTTTCCTCTATATTCTGGTACAAGACAAGGCTGTCCGCTCTCACCACTCCTCTTCAACATAGTACTGGAAGTTCTTGCTATAGCAATCAGGCAAGAAAAAGATATCAAGGCAATCCAGATAGGAAAGGAAGAAGTCAAGCTCTCATTGTTTGCAGACGACATGATACTCTACTTAGAAAACCCTAAAGACTCGACCAAAAAGCTTCTAGAAACAATAGACTCATATAACAAGGTGGCAGGCTACTAAATTAACACACAAAACTCAATGGCCTTTTTATACACCAATAATGATAGGGAAGAGAAGGAAGTCAAGAAGGCAGTCCCATTCACATTAGTGCCACATAAACTCAAATATCTTGGAGTCAACTTGACCAAAGACGTGAAGGACCTATACCAGGGGGTTCTCAAACTTTTTAAACAGGGGGCCAGTTCACTGTCCTTCAGACTGTTGGAGGGCCAGATTATAGTAAAAACAAAAATTATGAACAAATTTCTATGCACACTGCATATATCTTATTTAGAAGTGAAGAAACAAAATGGGAATAAATACAATATGTGGCCCATGGGCCATAGCTTGAAGACCCCTGAATACAAAGAAAACTATAAAGCCCTGCTCCAAGAAATAAGAGAGGACACACACGGAAATGGAAACACATACCCTGCTCATGGATTGGCAGGATTAACATCATTAAAATGGCAATACTCCCCAAAGCATTATACAGATTTAATGTGATCTCCTTAAAAATACCCATGACATTCTTCAAAGAAGTGGATCAAACACTTATGAAGTTCATCTGGATCAATAAACACCCTCGAATAGCTAAAGCACTCCTAGGGAAAAGGAAAATGGGAGGCATTACTTTCCCCAACTTTAAACTGTACTACAAAGCAATAGTTATCAAAACAGCATGATATTGGAATAAAGACAGACCCACAGATCAGTGGAATAGGCTTGAGTTCTCAGAGAATGTTCCTCAGACATATCATTACCTAATTTTTGACAAAGGAGCAAGAAATCCTAAGTGTAGCAGGGAAAACCTCTTCAACAAGTGGTGCTGGCAGAACTGGTTAGCCACTTGCAAAAAAGTGAACATTGACCCCAGTTAACATCATGTACAAAGGTAAAAATCCAAATGGATTAAAGACCTTGAATTAGACCGGATACAATAAGGTATTTAGGACAACATGTGGGTAAAACACTCCATGACATTGAGACTAAAGGCATCTTCAAGGAGGAAACTGCACTTTCCAAACAAGTGGAAGCAGAGATCAATAGATGGGAATACATTAAGCTGAGAAGCTTCTGCACCTCAAAAGAAATAGTGCCCAGGATACAAGAGATACCCACCGAGTGGGAGAAACTATTCACCCAACACCCATCAGATAAGGGGCTAATTTCCAAAATATATAGGGCATAACTTTACAAGAAAAAAAACAACTAATTCCATCAAAAAATGGGGAAAAGAAATGAACAGACGCTTTGATAAAAAAGAAATACAAATGGCCAAAAGGCACATGAAAAAATGTTCCTCGTCACTAATCATCAGGGAAATGCAAATCAAAACAATGATGAGATACCATCTTACACCACAGAGATTGGCATACATCACAAAGAATAAGAACAATCAGTGCTGGCGGGGATGTGGAGAGAAAGGAACTCTTATCCACTGCTGGTGGGAATGTCATCTAGTCCAACCTCTATGGAAAGCGATATGGAGATTCCTCCAAAATCTGGAAATTGAGCTCTCATTCGACCCAGCTATTCCACTCCTAGGGATATACCCTAAGAACACAAGAATACAATACAAAAACCTCTTCCTAACACCTATATTTATTGCAGCACTATTCACAATAGCCAGGCTCTGTAAACAACGAAGATGCTCTTCAACAGACAAATGGCTAAAGAGACTGTATATGTGGTACATATACACAATGGAATATTATGCAGCCGTCAGGAGGGATGAAGTCATGAAATTTTCCTATACATGGATGTACATGGAATCTATCATGCTGAGTGAAATAAGTCAGAGGGGAGAGAGAGAGAGAGAGAGAGAGAGAGAGAGAGAGAGAGAGAGAGAGAGAGAGAGAGAGAGAGAGAGATATGCAGAATAGTCTCACTCATCTATGGGTTTTAAGAAAAATAAAAGTCATTTTGGCAACAATCCTCAGAGACAATGAGAGGAGGGTTGGAACTTCCAGCTCACTTCATGAAGCTCACCACAAAGAGTGGTGAGTGCAGTTATAGAAATAACTACACAGAGAACTACCATAATCATGTGAATGAATGAGGGAACTGGAAAGCCTGTCTGGAATACAGGTGGGGGTGGGGTGGGATGGAGGGAGATTTGGGATATTGGTGGTGGGAATGTTGCACTGGTGAAGGGGGTGTTCTTTACATGACTGAAACCTAGTCACAATCATATATGTAATCAAGATGTTTAAATAAAGGGAAAAAATTTAAAATTTGAATGCTGTGACGTAAGGGTTTAAGGTTTATTTTCCTTCCCATGTGGATATTCAATTATTCAGCATCATTCATTGAACAGACCATCCTTTCTCATTGTAGCTGTCATCTAAAAAAAATAGGGATTATTGAATAGAGAAGGTATTTTATTTGTAATGAGACAACAAGCTGGGAAATGTATCTATCAGCACAACCAGAAGAACAAGCTTTGGGGGTCAGAAAGTAGCACAGGAGTTATAGTGCTTGCTTTGCATGCCATTGACTCTGGTTCAATCCCTGACACTGCATATGATCACCTGAGCCAAAGTACTCCTAAAATATAAAGCCAGAGTAAGCCCTGCACATAGCTGGTACCTCCTGGAGAAAACTAAGAAAAGAGGAGCAGACTGGCGTCTGTACTCTCACCTGGAGGCAAGATAAATAACTTTTTTCTTTTGTTTTTGTTTTTGTTTTGTGGCCCACACGTGGTGGTTACTCCTGGGTCAGTGCTCAGAAATTGTGTATGGCAGACTTGGGGACCATACAGGTGCTGGGGACTGATCCCTAGAAATGCCTTACTTGCAGTGCTTTTGCCCTTGACAAAAAACTTTTTATAATGAAAAAAAAAAGTCACATAGAGACGCATAAATACATTTCCTCTTAGTCAGGGGTCCTCAGACTTTTTAAACAGGGGGCCAGTTCACTGTCCCTCAGACCATTGGAGGGTCTGACTATAGTAAAAAGAAAACTTATGAACGAATTCTTATGCACACTGCATATATCTTATTTTGCAATGAAGAAACAAAACAGATACAAATACAATATGTGGCCCGCGGGCCATAGTTTGAGGACCACTGCTAGATGGTCAAGTAATTTTAAAATGCATTGTATACAAGATCTCATAGAGACCGTGGGCAATTTACAGCAGTGCTGGGAAGATTCCTGATCTTTTCTTTCTCCCAACTGGGAACCAATAGGAGCACTTTGACTGGTGAGTTGGTGGCCCAGATCAGCCATTTTTTTCCTAGCTGGGAACTCCTATTTTTATTCAGAGTCCTTTGGGTGTTTCATGCAGCCAAATGCCGACTAAAGAAAGCAGTTGGTATTTCTGTTATATTGCAAAACAGAGATCATAACCCACATCCTGCTTCTCAAGAGGGCTATTGGGTAGATGAAATTCACCAGTAGTTGAACAGAAACACAAGTGGGATCAAAACGGGTTAAGAGCAGCGAAGATAGTCTACTTGTGCTATTGCAGCCATGGAATTGCTGAAAGGGGATCAAATAAACCATAGTGCTCAGAACACACACACATATATATATTTTTTTCTTTTTTCTACGGAAAACCTGGAATTAATAATCCATTCATAAAAATATAGTAGCGTGCTCTTAAAACCCAGAACATTGGCTGCTCTCCATGTTTATCTAGTGAAATCCACCTACAGTGGGACGATTGATATCTGAGGATGAAGCCTGAAGCACACTGCAAAAGGGCTCAAAAAATTTGGAAATAACTAAAAAATACCAACACCTCTCTAACTCTCCAGCTCCCGCCTTTGATCGAAGTCCACACTCTTGTCAGTTCTCATCACCAAATGCCCCAGGTGTCTCCTGCAATATTATATAAGCAAGAAGACATGTCTTGGAGAGGAGAAGCAGTTCTTTAGCTACTAGAAGGAAATCTCTGTTACTGTAAAGTAAGAGAATCATGGTTTGAGTTATGTAGTCAAGAGTATGCAAGGCAAAAGTCAGTGTTCCTATTTTCAAGACACTTAACAGAATGAAATGTAAGATTCCTTTCAGCTTTCTCCTGTATCGACTTTATGCTTGCCCTCAAGTTCTTATTTATCATTGTGGAAATTTATGTTTTAAAGTCTTTAAAAATATGTTATAAGAAGAGTCTTCTGGGCTTGCAATGATAAACACATTTATGGGAACTTTGCCATGGTGAGTTGAGAAATGCCACTAGAAGGAGTGACTTGACAATTTTTAGCACTTTATACTCTCTTGTTGTTGAGTTTTGGGGGCCATACCTGGTGATGCTCAGGGTTTACTCCTGGCTCTGTATTCAGGAATCAGCCCTGGCAATGCTCGAAGAACCATATGGGTTTGATACCAACATCAAATCTGGGTCAGCTACATGCAAAGCAAATGCCCTACTGATTGCGCCACTGCTTTGGCCCCTGTTTTTATTCTTTACCTTAAAATTCAATATTAACATTGTTCTTGGTGCTGAGTCCTGCACCAAATTTGGATAAAATAACATATAAATATAGTCTATTATATTATATATGATGCAAATGGAGATCCCAGGTGACGTATATGAAGTGGGGAGAGAGTAGGCAGCCTGACAAGGGAATCTGCTGCTTTCTCTCTCTGATACCTGGGAATGGCGATCTATAAAGTCTCCTATCAGTGCCTCCATAGCAAGGACCTCAAGTCCTGCCAGCTTTACTAGGCAGCCATCAAGTGACACCAGACATCCACTTGGTCTGCCCAGTGTAGGTGTTGCCACTAGATTGCCCTAGTTGCCATTAGGGAGCTGGATTCAGGCAGAAATGAAGAATTGCTCTTTGCAGAAAAGGAAAATCTGTCTTAGATCTGACCCAGGCCTTTCAGGTTTGTCGCCTGCCCTCACAGAAAAGAATTTCAGGGGAGACAAGCAATAAAGTAAAATGGGTTGTTTAACTTGGAAATTTTGAGTAAGGGGAAGAAGAGGATAAGAAAGGGTGGGGGGAGAAAATCCAGAGGCCAGTCAGGCCAGCTGAACCCCTGAGTCCTCTGGCCTGCTGGCTCTATCCTTGGTTTCCTCCTGGGTCCCCTTCCAATGGTGAGTCTTTCCCCTTTATATCTCCTAGTCTGTTGATAGTGACAGGGGGGAATTTTATAGGTGACATCATCACCCCTTGTCTGGATTTCTACAAACTTGGGTTTCTCTAAAGGTGGATAGAGCTTTAGTACACAACCTAGCATGAAAGTATCAAAGTACACATCTCAAGAGAGAAATGAGGGCAACATGTGGACCCCATGTATTTGGGCTCAAGAAGCACATGTATGAAGGCTTATCTGAAGGTGGAGAGGACCCCAGTACACATTTCTGTGTGAAAACATGAAAGCATAAAAGTACACATCTCAGAAGGGGAGATACAGAAGGCTTGGGTTCAGGTACCATTTCTGTGGGCTGGCAACACCAACACATGGGTCCAGGGAGCACATGTGCCTTGAGATTTTATTGATAGAATATTTATTTGGGGTAGAATAGATGGAATATAATTCAACTTATAGCAGATAAAATAAAGTTGGCAAAGTTTCTAGAAGAAGTTTTCTATTGTTTTGGTGAGCTCATTAAAGAAGAGAAGCTGGGGATAGGAGTGATTCTCTCAACATTGCTACCAAATTGAGAAGGCAAGTTTAGACTAATAGAATCATAGACTGTTCCCTTGACAGACCATTCTTACAGAAATTGGTATGAAAAGACAATGTATTGTTGTTGTTGTGTTTTATGGACCATGGACTAGTATAGCATAAGCTATCATGGCTTTCATCCCCAAAGCAGTGGCTTGATAAACATTAGTATTCTAAGCATTGCCAGGATGTTGGCCTTGTAATTGGCATCATGACTGTTGTAGTTTATGGAAAAGACCTCTTCTGGAAGGACTGGTCAGACAGCAGGCACAGAATGGACAATTAATGCTTCATGTGCTGTGGCAGAGCTTCCCAGAACTCTGGGGCCTCTTGAACAGGGTCATTGGACTTCTCAGGGAAACCCAGAAAGGTCTGCTTCTAAGTGCTGTGTGCTGAGCCAAATTGTCTTCTCTCAATCTGTGCTCCAGATTTATGAATGATGAGCAGAAATGTAGAGTTCAAACTAGCTCAAATATAATTTCTGTTACTCTAGACATACCTCTAGGGCTTCTGATGATTGACTGTGTCTTTGTCAACTGCCAGAATTGGATTGGTGTAAGATGACTTGTAATCAGGAGCCCAGAGAGATAGAATAAGGGTGAAGGCACATAGCCTTGACCCATGAGCACAGGGACAGAAATAACCTCCTGAGCAATATTAGATGTGGGCCACACCCCACCCAAAAGTGTTGTAAATTAATTGATTTTTTTGCAAGGAGCATTGGCCTCAACCAGAGCTAGAATAACCTATGTCTGATTCTGTGGATGGACCTATTGTTTGTTTGGATTTTGGAATCACACTTTACTTTTTTCAAGGGACACTTCCATTTAATGGTTGGGGGATGATATGGTGATGTTTAGGAAGCCATGAAGTGCCAGGGATGGAACCTGGACCTCCTGCATGCAAAGCATTAGATCAGCCTATTGCAGCATCTACTCAGCTCCATAAAACAGATTTTTTTTTGCCTTAATCACAGAAAAGAAATTTAGGAGGAGGCAAAATGATGAAGATAATTTTTTTTAACTTTTTTTTTCTTTTTTTATTGTGAGTGAAGTTCATTTACATAGAATTATTTACGATACATAGTGACAATAAATGAAGGGCATTCCCACCACCAATGTTATCCTCCCTCCACTCGTTCCCAGCATGTCTCCCACATCTCACTCCTTTATCCCCCAGAATCCTACTGCAAATGCTCGCTGCCTTACATCTTGTTATAGGTTAGGTATCTAATCTGTTTGGTGTTCCACTCTGGTCATTTTTTATTTATACTACATGTTCATATGACTGGTCCTGGTATCATTTTTCCCCCCTCAATTTATGAGGCTGAATGATTCAAATTATGCTATTCTGTTGGAGGTTAAAAGGTTAAGGAAAAGAGGAGAAAGAATTTGAAATCAAATACTAAAAAAAAAAATCACCTAATAATATCCACAAAAGTGGAAAAGAAAAAAAAGTGGAAGAAAAAGGAGAAGGAAGATAATATCAAAAAACAAACAAAAAATAAGACAAAACAACACCAGAAAAGGTGCTGCAGTGGCAGGGTTTGTGTTACCCCACCTTTTTTTTTTTTTTTTTGGTATAGGCACAGCAACTGTTGGGGAAGGAAGGAAATTCCCATGGCCTAAGAGATTCAGGGTTTCTCCATTCTTGAACCATATTGTCATGGGAACAAGCACTGTCTCCATACCTTCTCATGGCCATATCCCAGGGTTTTTTTTGTTTGTTTGTTTGTTTTTGTTGTTGTTTTTTGTTTTTGTGGTGTCAGGAACCTTTCTTCTCTGTTGTGGAGAAAATAAGGCCACTATAGCAAGCAATCTTGGTATTTGCACAGGTCCTAGGACAGGGCCTAGGATAGAGTCTTTAAGGTTCTAGAGGTAATGTTCCACCATTGTTGGTGTGTTCAGTTTTCTGTATCATGTGCTCCATGTTTTTGCTCGTTCCCTAAGCTGAAGTCTAGAAAATTATGGTTCCAATGGTTCTGCTCAGGTTTTGTTGTCAGAGTTGGGCCTCTGTACTAAGAAGTCTTGATTTTTGTGAAAGACCTGGGTTATACCCTAGGGTAGGGTTTTCCTTAATGGTCTCCAAGTAGGTTCTTTTCAGTCACAGTTGTCAAAGTCAGTTTTCTGTAGTTAGTGCTCTTATTTTCCATAGTTCAAAGGACAATACTTCTAATTTCCACTTAGTGTTAGGTGATGTGATAGGACCTCCTGGTCTTAGGTCAAGTTTTCATTTCCTCACTGTCCTCATTGTCATATTAACACTGGCACAAGTATATCTCTCAATGCAGCTTAGTTCCTGGTGTTGTTGCATGGGTTTGTTTCAGTTCTACGTCTGGGACTTGGAATTTGAGAATGAACTAACACTGTCCAATCTCGTGGAGACTGAGTTGTATCCACAGGATGGGAGGCACCCTTGTATAAAAAGTGTGAGTTCTTATCCTAGAAGATAAGATCTTGTGTCTGAGTCCATGATTTCCCCTTATTTACTGTGCCTATACATAATGTGTGGTGTCCTTTTGTATTGCTGGTGCTATTCCAGGTAAGGATGACAGACCACACGTACAGTATCTGTGGTGTGGTCTGAGCTTTTATCCCAGGCAAGATGTTTCCTTGGTTTTTGACCCAGCAGCACCAAGATTATTGAGAGTAGAGATAAAATGTATATATAAAAAATAGATTATAAAGATAAAATATATATATATATATAAAAAGAAAATTGAGAAAGAAAAAGGGAGAAAAGGTATTTGAAAGAAGAAAGTGATTGGGGAGGCTATCTGTATGTTTAGGAATACATATCTTTTTTTTTTTTTTTTTTTGGTGGTTTTTGGGTCACACCCGGCAGTGCTCAGGGGTTATTTCTGGCTCCAGGCTCAGAAATTGCTCCAGGCAGGCACGGGGGACCATATGGGACACCGGGATTTGAACCGATGACCTCCTGCATGAAAGGCAAACGCTTTACCCCCATGCTATCTCTCCGGCCCCAGGAATACATATCTTAAGATACATTTTTACAAAGGTATTAAGTTAACATAGGCAATATAGGCCTCCCAATTAGGTCTTCTGACATATTCTTGTGGGGAGCGAAAGCCAAGGTACTTGTTCATATCACAGACTTTGGTCTAGAGTTTAATATATGATTTGCGGCATTTCAGAGTTCTATAGTGTCCTTGAGCTAGGGGTTTTGCTGCAGCTGAATCTGGTATCATGCAACGATCCACGATTTGAAGAGGGTGAGAGGGGTCACAAGCTTGAGACAGGAGGCTTATTGGTTGAGATTTCTTGTTGAGACAACAGATGAGGTATCAAGAGGGTGTTTTTCATTGAGGAGCTGGATGGTGGTCTGTTGGGAAGGAGGTTGGTCTTGGTGCCTAACGAGTTAAAAACTGAGGGTAAACAGGGTTAAATAAGGGGGAGAAAATAAATCCAGGTTGGGATATGGGGGGGGGGTAGAGAGATCTCTGGGTGTGGAAAGGCAATAGAGAAGAAGGGCTCTGTACGTTGTATAGATAAAATGTTTAAGGCTAAGGCTCTGTAGTCAGATAGGACAACTATATAAAAAGTAATGTTTACTTAGACACTGACTTCAGAAATCTATTTGAGTGCTATTCTCCATACATAGTATATTCCATTTCCTTACCTATGAATAGTCAAGAATAAGAATATTTTTGGACTATGTTAAAAAGGGTATATGTCTCGCGGGCGCATTTGCGCTGGCACGCTTTTAAAAAAGGTTGAGATAAATCTGCTTTGGCTAGCTGTCCAGCCCAGTGCTCACCACATGCCAGTACAAGGAACCAAACTCCTGGTGTGCAGCTTCTCCAGGCCCAGCTCTGCCTCTGTTGCTTGCGAATGAATGGATGGGGCAGTGTTTTGCTCCACCCATCCCATCCCCCAAGGCCCAGGTTACCAGATCAGGCCATAAAGCCCCTCTGGCGTGGGGGAGTCTGGGTCCCCAGACTGACTGGTAGTTCGGGGGTGATGAAGATAATTTTTATTGAAACTTATTTAGAAAAATTTGAGGGGAGAGGAAGAGAGGAGCATGTGTTCAAGAGAGGACACAGACTTCTCCAGAACGAAACTAGACAAAGAAACAGAGACAAACTAGTAAGAAACATGTTCATGAGCTTGAAGTACAGCCAAGAATTACTTTTTTTTTTAAATAAGTTTTTTGGCCAACATGGCAGTGCTCAGGGGTTACTCCTGGTAATTCTCGAGAGATCATACTCCTGGCAGTGTACAGGAGACCATATGCAATGCCTGAGATTGAACCCAGGTTGGCGGCATGCAAAGCAAGCACCCTTCTCACTGTCCTATTGTTTTGGCCCCTGTTGGATTACCGGGTCTTACCCTATTCAGTATTTATTCTTCACCTTACGGTATAATCTGGTTCTTAGTAATAAAGCCTCCTGGGTTTCAGGAAGGCAATGCATTCATTCTTCCGTCTTCCTCCACTAAGCCACTTTCCTTCATAGAAGTGGAAGGCTTGTGTGGTGGGATTCGTGGCTTGAGTATTGGATTTCCTGAACCTGCTCTTGCCTCCTTTGCTGTGTGGATTATTTCCTGTGTCAACGTTTGCTTGCAAACTCACATTCCTCAGGTCCTTGTTTTGGAGCCTGAGGCTTCCTTCACAGCCCTTGTGAAACAGATCTTCTGTCAGATTGGACAGATTTGAAAGGAAATAGACAGGGAAGGGGATAAGGAAGTATATTGGGTGATGAACAACTCTCCAATTTGTAAAGGCTGGCCAAATTAACTTCACAGAGTGACATTTGAAGAGAGTCTTGAAAAAGTAGAGAACAAGCCACACAATTACTATTTGGGGGAGCAAGTATCAAGCAGAATGAGTAGCTAGTGCAGTGTCTAGAATTTGTCTTTTTATGAGGGAGAGGAGTTTTGTTTACACCTGGCAGAGCTCAAGGTTTACTCTTGGTTCCCAGCTGAAGGTTCATTCCTAACAGTACTGGTGGAACCATATCCAGTACTGAGGCTAAAACACAGGTTGGCCACATACTATACAAAAAACTTACCTGCTATACAACCTCTCTAATCCCAAAGAATTTGTCTTTTGAGGAGCTAATGAAAATTCCTAATTTTCTAGCTGAACAAAAAATACATTTGAATTTGAAATCCAGGGCAGAAATATTCTAGGTGTGAGAAATGCAATTCAAGAAACAATGATTCATCATTCATAAGCTATGTTTTAGAAAAATGCCTGGTTCAGTTGTTTATTGTTAGCTTGCATTTTGTTTTATTCATTTTTGGCCCAAACTGGCAGTGCCCAGAGTTTCTTCAGCTCTGTGTTCAGGGCTTATGCCTGGTGAGCTCAGGGAATCATTTTGTATGCTGGGAATGGAACGTGGTTCAGCTATGTGCAAGGTAAGTACCTTACCTGTGTACTATCTTTCAAAGTTGAGTAACTATCTTAACTTTGGAATTAATATTGAGGCTCTTTTAGTTTGATGAAAAAATAGAGTTTTTGCACATAGAATGCTTATAAGCAACATAAAACTTAAAAGAATGTGCTATGTGACAGGATTATTTATATTTTTTGATTGTCTATTAGAGCTTTTTTCAACCACTGTGCTGTAGCACACTAGTGTGCATGAGATATTGTCAGGTGTGCCATGGGAAAAAATTCAATTTCATCTGTAACATGTGGCTTTGACTCACAAATAGACCAATCATTAGATTATTTCATAATAAAATAATTATAAAGTAATTTTTTTGTGTTTATTTGATTCCTACTCAAGAGAATTACTTTATATATAGTCAATATAGGCACAGAGTTAAATTTTTTTTTAACTTTTTTTTTTTTTCCTTTTTTGGTTTTTGGGTCACACCCGGCATCACTCAGGGGTTACTCCTGGCTCTATGCTCAGAAATCGCTCCTGGCAGGCTCAGGGGACCATATGGGATGCTGGGATTTGAATCACTGTACTTCTGCATGCAAGGCAAACACCTACCTCTATGCTATCTCTCCTGCCCAACAGTTTCTTTTTTTTCCTTTGTAACCATTTTCTTTCTTTCTTTCTTTCTTTCTTTCTTTCTTTCTTTCTTTCTTTCTTTCTTTCTTTCTTTCTTTCTTTCTTTCTTTCTTTCTTTCTTTCTTTCTTCTTTCTTTCTCTTTCTTTCTTTCTTTCTTTCTTTCTTTCTTTCTTTCTTTCTTTCTTTCTTTCTTTCTTTCTTTCTTTCTTCCTTCCTTCCTGTCTTTCCTTTCTTTCTTTCTTTCTTTTTCTTCTTTCTTTCTTTCTTTCTTTCTTTCTTTCTTTTCTTTCTTTCTTTCTTTCTTTCTTTCTTTCTTTCTTTCTTTCTTTCTTTCTTCTTTCTTTCTTTCTTTCTTTCTTTCTTCTTTCTTTCTTTCTTTCTTTCTTTCTTTCTTTCTTCTTTCTTTCTTTCTCTTTCTTTCTTTCTTTCTTCTTCTTTCTTTTCTTTCTTTCTTTCTTTCTTTCTTTCTTTCTTTCTTTCTTTCTTTCTTTCTTTCTTTCTTCTTCTTTCTTCTTTTCTTTTTCTTTCTTTCTTTCTTTCTTTCTTTCTTTCTTTCTTTCTTTCTTTCTTCTTCTTTCTTTCTTTTCTTTCTCTCTTTCTTCTTTCTTCTTTCTTTCTTCTTTCTTTCTTTCTTTCTTTCTTTCTTTCTTTCTTTCTTTCTTTCTTTCTTTCTTTCTTTTCTTTCTTCTTTCTTTTCTTTCTTTCTTTCTTTCTTTTCTTTTTTCTTTCTTTCTTTCTTTCTTCTCTTCTCTCTTTCTTTCTTTCTTTCTTTCTTTCTTCTTTCTTTCTTTCTTTCTTTCTTCTTTCTTCTTTCTTTCTTTCTTTCTTTCTTCTTCTTTCTTTCTTCTTTCTTTCTTTCTTTCTTTCTTTCTTTCTTTCTTCTTTCTTTCTTCTTCCTTTCTTTCTTTCTTTCTTTCTTTCTTTCTTTCTTCTTCCTTCCTTCCTTCCTTCTTCCTTCCTTCCTTCCTTCTTTCTTCCTTCCCTCCTTCTTCCTTCCTTCCTTCCTTCCTTCCTTCCTTCCTTCCTTCCTCTTCCTTCCTTCCTTCCTTCCTTCCTTCCTTCCTTCCTTCCTTCCTTCCTTCCTTCCTTCCTTCCTTCCTTCCTTCCTTCCTTCCTTCCTTCCTTCCTTCCTTTCTTTCTTTTCTTTCTTTTTATTGTGCCTCGTATTTTTTTTCACAAAAAATGTGTGCCATTGCACAAAAAGATTGAAATACATTGGTCTATTAACACTTATAAGTATCAGTTGTGGGCCCGGAGAGATAGCACAGCGGTGTTTGCCTTGCAAGCAGCCGATCCAGGACCAAAGGTGGTTGGTTCGAATCCCGGTGTCCCATATGGTCCTCCGTGCCTGCCAGGAGCTATTTCTGAGCAGACAGCCAGGAGTAACCCCTGAGCACCGCTGGGTGTAGCCCAAAAACCAAAAAAAAAAAAAATTAAATAAGTATCAGTTGTGGTAGGTATGCCTATGGTCTGGTCAGCTTGTAAATAAGATTTTAATGCAGAGGTAAAAGTAAGATAAAATTGGCTTAAGAATGATTATGAAAAGTAAAAAAGAATCAATATGCCACAGAGTAAAAAAATACATTAAAAGTATCCCTATTCTTTTTTCAAGTTAAAAAAAAAAGAAATTTTTACATAATTGAAGCCAACTCAATGAATGAAATTAAAACATAGGGGAAAAATAAAAGAACCTAATAGCTTATTATCCCCAACTAGGTTAGTGTTGCAATGCTTGAGTCTGGTCTAGATGAGCCTAGTTTAAATGCAGAATATACACTTTTCAACTTCTTCTGCATTCTGATTGGATAGTGAACCAGCTCTTTTAATTTACTAATATTTCCTAACATTTCAATACAAGCCTAATGGCAACGTGTTTCTTTCCAATTGGGCAGCATGTAGCAAAATAGCTCGCCTAGAATTAAAATGTTCTATTATCCTCTTCCACAAAAACTGTAAAAACAGTCTATACTTTTATTAGGACCAAAGAGAAAAAATATTCTCTACAAAAATACAGCTGCATTGATCTAAAGTGGCTGTAGTGTTCAATAGAGTTTTCTAGTAATCTTAGTCAAAGTAATTATGGAATAATCGTTCTTACAATTCCATTTGAGGAAGCCTTTTACTGTGACCTTCTTGTTTCTGTATTTCTTTACTGATAAGAAAGACAAACTGGGCTTACAGTTAAGCCAAAACTCTGCTTCGTTTGGAAAGGTTTTATATCCTAGGCAAATCAAGGCCTTGTATTTAATTATGAAGCTAAGAAGTCAAAGATCTTACCATTCTAGCTTGTGTCTGTAGTTTACAACTGACATTGGTTCTATTATCAATGAGAGTCCAAATTGGGAAATATCCTTCATGGGATAGTAATAATTTTTGTGCATCAGAGTTCTGGGAGGTGCTCCATGGTGAAAGATGAAATACATAAATTTATTGTCTCTTGTTGGGACATTAACATCTTTCATCTTCATTGTCTCCATTAAAGAAGTGTTGTTAAAAGACAAATATTCAGTGCATTTAGTTATTTTTCTGGGTCAGTGATTCAATTACTGAAATTAAATTTTCTTGCTGGAAGCAGCTCAGTTTATGAACTGTTTCATTCCAGATCATTCTTCTTCCTCTTGCTGGGCTGTCACTTGGCCATCTCCAACAATAAAATAGGTATCATTAAATCCCTGAACTTAAGTTTTTCTTAAAATGGGTCAGTTTGCCTACGAAAGCATAGAACTTCTCCTTTCAGATCATATGTTACTTGCAAGTATCCCATGTGGAAAAGCTCTAATATGTACTCATAAGACAGAAAAGCCTCAACATTTATTTGAAACAAAGTCTAAGAGAAAAATGAAAAGGAAGAGGACACACAAAAATAGAATGCGAGTTAGATTGAAGTCCATTAAGAGAGATACATAAACAATAATTAACGGAATTTTTTCCTAGGAACTATTTCCTATAATATTCAAATGAGATTATTGAACAAACATTTGATACTGCCCTTTTTTGGGGGGCCATACCTGGTGGCATTCAGGGATTACTCCTGTCTTTGCGCTCAGAAATTATTTCTGGCAGGCTCAGGGGACCAGAGGGATACCCAGGATCAAACTCTGGTTGGCCGTGTGCAAGGCAAACATCTGACCCACTGTGTTATTGCTCTTGTCCCTTGTTACTTCTATTTTAGGAAGAATATAGTACTGAATGGGAGTTAAGGAAATGACCTTTATTTATTATTATGTTTTGCTTGTATTATTAAGTTTTAAATTTGTAGTACCATAGTTTTCAATACTGTTAATAATAGGGATTCAGGCATAAAATGCTCCTTTGTATGTCAGAATCTTTGTGTAGTCACATCCCTCACAAGTGTCTACTTTCCTCCAGAATAATTTTAAGGTTCCCTTCAAACAGCCCCCCTCCCTATGGTTATTTTTGTTAATATTTTTGGGGTCATAACCAGTCATACTAAGGGCTCTGTGCTCAAAAATCACTCCTGGGGAACGTATGTGCTGTATATAGTGCCAGGCTTGGCTGCATTTAAGCAAGTGCCTTACCTCCAATACTATCACTTTGTCTGCCTTCCTTTTGACTTGTTTTTGATGAGTCCTATCAAAATATTTTTTGGGAGGGTTTGGGTTTTTGGGTCACACCTGGAAGCACTTAGGGGTTACTCCTGGCTCTGTGCTCAGAAGTCACTCCTGGCAGGCATGGGGACCATATGGGATGCCAGGGATCAAACTCGAGTCCATCCCAGATCAGCAGCATGCAAGGAAAACACCCTACTGCTGTGCTACCACTCCGGCCCCACAAAATCATTATTATTTCTCTCATAAGACATGGATAGTGTTATAAGGACACATAGTGACTTTGCATGTGCTAGGCATGTGCTTAAAGTTTACTCCTAGTTCTGTGCTCAGGGATTACTCTTGGAGGTGTTTGGGGACAATATAAGGTAACTGGAATAGAACCAGCATTGGCTATGTGCAAGGCAAATGCCTTGCCTGTGGTATTATATTTTCTGCTTTCTCATTCATTCATTCATTGGGGGTGGAGTCACACCTGACAATGCTCAGGAATTGCTCCTGGCTCTGCCTTTAGGAATTGCTTCTGACAGTTTTAAGGGGACCATATGAGATGCCAGAGATTGAATCTGAGTCAACCATGTCTATATGTACCAGTCATCTGATCTTGGACACTTGGGTAGTTATAAAAGTTTGTTATTGTGAATAGTGCTGCAATGAGCGCAGGAATGGAGATAACTTTTTTAAATTGAAAAATTTGATCCTTGCAGTAGAATCCCAAAAGTGAAATTTCTGGGCCAAGTGAAAGCTCAATTCCTAGTTTTTTGAGATGTATCCTATTGTTTTCCAAAAAGGTTGGACCAGTCCACACTCCTACCAGCAGTGAATGAAGTTTCCTATTCCCCATAGCCACACCAACACTGATTGTTTATTTTCTGTGATGTGTGCCAGTCTCGCTTGTGTGAGATTAGATCTCATTGTTACTTTGATTTGTATTTGTTTGATAACAGGCAATGCTGAGCATTTTCTCATATACCCAGGCTTTATTCTTAATGTCCCTGTAGGGAGGTTTTGGGATAATAGATGAACCTTCCAGTTAGTAGACTAAATCAAGTAGGTTGCCTTTCTTCTAGTGAAAAGGTCTCATCCAATCCCTTGAAGGCCTGAATAGATCAAAATGAAACCTTCCACACCAGGAAAAATACACACCCCTTTCTGTTTCATTGATTGCCTTGCGCAGGCACATCAGCCTTGCTTGCCTTTGAACTGGAACATTTATTTTAGGACCTGAAGCTTTTTGACTTTCACATTGAAATTTATAATCATCAACTTCCTGGGTACTTCACTTACTGGCTGGAGAATATGAGGCTTCCTAGTTTCCATAAACCTTTTAATAGCTTATTTATCTATTCATCTATCTACCCACCTATTCTCTACCTAGTTATTATAATATATTTCAATGTTTTATTTAAAATGTTTACTTATACATATCATACTTATATCTGTTTCTCTTTTTTTTTTTTTTTTTTGGTTTTTGGGCCACACCCGGTAACGCTCAGGGGTTACTCCTGGCTATGTGCTCAGAAGTTGCTCCTGGCTTGGGGGACCATATGGGACACCGGGGATCGAACTGCGGTCCGTCCAAGGTAGCGCAGGCAAGGCAGGCACCTTACCTTTAGCGCCACCGCCTGGCCCCTTATATCTGTTTCTATATCCTTTATGTTTTGATTTTCTGGAGAAGCCTAATTAATACAACATTTAATAAATTCTGAAAGTCACTGATTTAGTCTCTATTTTTAACAGATAGGAGTGTGTGTGTGTGTGTGTGTGTGTGTGTGTGTGTTTGGGCTATACCATAACAGTGCTCAAGTCTTACTCTTGGCTGTATAGTCAGGGATCACTTCTGGCAAAGATAGGAAAACTAGAGCCCAAAACATTTAGTAGCTTCTAAAATATCAGTAGTTACCAATCCAGGGGTAGATACAGATTTCAAATCACCAGTCTGATGTTCTCTCCACAGAATATTTTTTTTGTCTTTCAATTCACATTGCAGATAAACCGACACTGAATTTTACGAAAACGCACATTCATGGGCTGTTTCCCAAGCACAGTTGCTCTTAACCTTCCGGTGATTTGAAGTATCTCCATAGAAACTGGGAAATAAAAATTCACTTTTCATATGAAGATTTTTTTTTCCCTTCCTGGCCAAAAATGATGGTAAGATGTGTAAAACAAACACAGTTTGCTGTTTTAATGGTCATTACTGGAACAAAATATTTTTAAAAGTCTGTCAGATAGCTGAATTGGTAATTAAATTCCACAAGTAAAAGCCAACATCATCATAAAAAAAAAAAAAAGAAAAAAACGTGTGTTAGAATGGAGAAGCACTGGGCTCACTATGCAGCAAGAAGCTTGAATTGAATTGGATTTGTCAAAGTTCAGAAATAAATGTACCTCTTGCTACAGCATAGTTCATTTCAGTAATATTTTTCTTCATGTGGGGTGAAAAAAACAAATAGTCCCCTCTGGACAAGAACTTGGAAATAGTAGATTCTATGAATACAATGGCAATATTTTCTGTACTCCAAATGAGGTCAGTTAGCAATGAATAGTAGGGAGAAGCAAATGGGGTTACTCCTGTCTATGCGCTCAGAAATCACTTGGGGGACCATATGGGACATGGGGGGATTGAACTGTGGTCAGTCCTAGGTTAGCTCATGCAAGGCAGATGCCCTACCCCTTGCACCACAGCTCCAAGCTGGAATATTTTAGATTTTAAATTTATTTACTTAAAGAAAATGTATCACATAGTTGACATGATTGATCATAATACATTTGTTTCCTGATAAGTGAAAGCAAAGCTATTTAAAAAAATAGAAAAAGTAAAATGGAGGGGCCGAAGTGGTAGCACGGTGGTAGGGCATTTGCCTTGCATGCAGCTGACTCAGGAAGGACATGGGTTTGATCCCTGGCATCCCATATGGTCTCCCAAGCCAGAATAACCCCATGAGCACAGCTGAGTGTGATCCAAAATAACAAAACAAACAAAAAAGAAAGAAAAGAAAAAATAAAAGAAAAAGTCCAGTAGCAAGCATATTTATGAAAATTATTGTATCTCCAATGAAGTCATACAATGGCAGAAGATTTAGTAAGCTCTTGTTATCTAACAGAATGTTAGTCATTCTGTTAAATTGGGGTATTCCTTTAAGGATGATAACATCAAACAACTGAAATTGTTCAGAAATTCAAAGCACTATTCCTGATACTATGACTTTTAGGGGCATGAACTCAGCTGCCAGGACTCCTAGAAGAAGGAAGATATGGGATGGGGGTAGGTACCTGCACCTCCCCAAAAAGCCCTGGTGATACCAGCCCCCAAATTGGCGTATCTGACGTGCGATCAGATCAGTTTCCCCAAAGAGAATCATAGAAGGTCAGTGATGAGCCTTTGGAGTCCTTGGAGAAATGATGATTTTGGAGATGGAGGCAGCAGGCATGGCTTTGGTAGGATGGGTCTTGGCTCACCCTTTCCTCCCAAGATGGCCAACTTTTTGCTGTAGGGGTCGGTATAGTCATAATCTTCCATGTTTTGGTTTACATCTCATTCGAGAAAAGAATGAATCCATGGAGTTGGCCTGATTCAAATAAGTGACTGTGTTTTCAGTTCTTGGAATTCTTAAGTGCATTCTTTGCCAAATATATGTATTGAAATTGTTTTTTTGCTAGCTTCATTTTTATTTTTAACGTCTCTTTTTTGTAAGTTTTGGGACCACACGCAGCGACTCTCAGGGGTTACTTCTGGCTCTGTACTCAGAAATTGCTCCTGGAAGACTTGGGGAACCATATGAGATGCTAGGGATCAAACCTGTGTTTGTTCTGGGTCAGCCATGTGCAAGGCAAATAAATACCCTACCATTGTGCTATCGCTCCCACCCCCCCCCTTTAAAATTTTTTTTTGGGGGGTCGGGTCACACCTGGCAGCGCTTAGGGGTTACCCCTGGCTCTATGCTCAGAAATCGCTCCTGGCAGGTTCGGGGGACCATACGGGATGCTGGGATTCGAACCACTGACCTGCATGAAAGGCAAACACCTTACCTCCATGCTATCTCTCCGGCCTCCCCTTTAAAAATTTTTTTTTTTTTTTTGGTTTTTGGGCCACACCCGGCAGTGCTCAGGGCTTTCTCCTGGCTGTCTGCTCAGAAATAGCTCCTGGCAGGCACCGGGGACCATATGGAACACCGGGGTTTGAACCAACCACCTTTGGTCCTGGATCGGCTGCTGCTTGCAAGGCAAACACCGCTGTGCTATCTCTCCGGGCCCTTAAAATTTTTTTAATTTAAGTATCTACCACAAATTATGCAGTAGAGCTTTCCACATTTTGGGAAGTTGCAGGGGTCAGCACATCAGGAGTGTAATGGATGAGCCTCGCCCTGGGGAAATCACCTTCGTGATCATGGTATCATCTTCCCTGCCAAGTAAGTATTTTAATGTCTTTTTAAAAGGAAAAAGTTTTCATTTTTATGAAACTCTAACTTGCTTTTTTTTTTTCTGTTTTTTTGATTCTCTACCTGTAAAATCTTTTGCTATCTCAAGTTTGTGAAAATTTTCTTTCTTGATATTTTTTAGAATTTTGACTTTTAAGTGCAGGTCTTTAATGCCTTTCATGGTAATATCTAGTGGTCTAAACATCACTAGTTATCATTTCCTCACTAAATACCTTAGCAATTTATTCAAAATCCATAATAAGCCATGATATACCTGCTGTCTTAGTTTCAGTAGTTTTACACTATGCAATCAGGTAGAGGAAGTTCTCACACTTCAACCTTTTATGCATTGTAGATCTGTCTATCCCATATTCTCTGTGCTTCATTATATATTTATATATAAAAAAGAAACTGTTGGTATTTCATTTTCTTTCAATTTATGAAGATACTATTTCAGTCTTTAATTCTCTGAACATAATTATTTCAGTCATAAATTCTCCTTTGTTTTTGATATAGAGTTGATATACCATTCATTAAAATTATTCTTAAACATTTTTTGTATTTTTATTATTGAAAATAATGTTTCAAAATGTAGTTTTCAAGGTGTTGCTATTAAAAATAGAAATTTTGATTTTAGTGTAATGACCTTAATCCTACAGCCCTGCAAATTCAACTAATTTAAAAAATATTTTCTATATATTTGGATTTTGTATATGCTCAATTATATTTTTCATAAATAAAAGCAATTATATGTTTTTAAAAATTTTTATTACTCCTTTTCAGCGCCATTGTTTACATAGTAGGTCAGAATACATTTGTTTCTGCTAATTCATGTTCCAACACCGATTCCACCATCAGGGTAACAGTCCCTCCATGTTTATTTCCAGATTCCCATCATTCCCCAAGCATGCCCCTTGGCAGGCACAAAATAATTTACTTTATGTTAACAACTAAGTTATAATGGAATTATTAAAAGCTAAAGCATAAGAAAATTTGTGAAAAGTATTTTATTTCACAATATGGTCATTAAGTCATTGTCTGAAGGCTTACTAAGCTATTTGTTGCTAGTTGATAAGATTCTGTTATTGATTTTTTTGAGGGTTTTTTTTTTGAGCCACACCTGTTTGACGCTCAGGGGTTACTCCTGGCTATGCGCTCAGAAATTGCCCCTGGCTTGGGGGGACCATATGGGACACTGGGGGATCAAACCGTGGTCCATCCTAAGCTAGCGCTTGCAAGGCAGACACCTTACCTCTAGCCCCACCTCTCTGGCCCTGATTTTATTTGTTAACCTGAGGTTTTCCTATACTATATTGACATCAAATTTGGTGTGTTCCTACTAGAGTGTCAGTATTGGAAAATTTGGAGGTGTCCAGGAATTGAAAGTTCTGAAGCTGACATGGATAAATCTGTGAAGTATAGTTATGGTTGCCAGAGCTTTCATAAGTACGAAAAGGCAGAGGAGGTGCCTACACTCACTCTGAAAAAGCCCTGGAGATCTCAAACTAACTACCAACATACCTGGAGCTTTGGTCAGTTAGGTGTTTCTGCAGAGATCAGTGGAAAAGGGTGATGTTGAGCCATTGTGGGGGTGGTTGTGGGTTGTAATGCAAATACTGATGCTTCAACAGGGTGGACATTTGGTCTACTCTCCTCCAAAGAATGCCCCAGTTTTCAGCTATGTGTGCCCGTAATTTTTCACTTCTTGATTTACATCTCTTTTTATTTTTGATAAATAATTTTTATTGTGACCAATGTGAATTACAAGTATTTCACAGTAATATTTGTGGTACATAGTGGCATTGAATCATGAGTATCCCATTACCAGTGTTATCCTCCCTCCACTCCAGTTCCCAGAATCCCTCTCCTTTGCCCCCCCCCCAGACTGATAGGGTCCCCTCTGTGTATAGCTTGTTGTCGTTGTTGGTTTACATCTCTTTTGAGAATAAAATGAGTTCATGGAGCTGGCTGATGAGCAGACATGGTGATGGTTCTTGCAGCAGTTATATTTATTTTCTTTTACACATTTTTCCAAGTTTTATTATAATAACATAATTTCCAAGTTGTTCATAATACAGTTGTTTCAAGCATTAAATGTTCAAACGCCAACTCACCACCAGTGTGACCTTCCCTTCACTTGTTCCCTAATTTTCCACCTACCACATAGCCTGTCCCCACGTAGACATATACAAATTTTATTATGATTCTAAGGCAAATGTAATTATCAAAATTTAAATCAACTAGGGTCATTTTGAAATGATTGTTATATCTCTCTATGGTATTACTAAACTCAGTGCCTAATGATTCACTGGGTTATGGTTAGTGCTAGTTGAGCCTTCTTTATTAATGTTTAGGCTCACTGGACTTGGTAGATTTCTAGGTAACTTTCCCCTCAGATTCCTGTGGTGCTACTGGGCCAACACTACTATGAAATGTTGAGTTGTTGTACAACCAAATAGTTTACAATTATACATGTGAAACAAATTTGGTGGTTGGAAGTTTGATAAGGTTATTTGCTGAAGTAGTCTCTTTCTGTCAGAAGTTGTAAGATGTGGTGTTTGGTTACTAAGTTCATGCAGAAAGAAATTTCTACCCTTACCTTTTCTGAGAATACCACAGAAACATCAGTCCTGATTGGGCTAAATAGGAAATAATAATTACATTTCTTTACAGATTTTATTTTGCCTTTTATTTCCTTTTGTCCCCTTATCTCATTGACTAAAACTTCCATTGTGATGCTGAACAGAAGTAAGAGATTAGGTATCATTTTTAATTCCTTATCTCAGAGGAAAGAATTAAATCTTTTTATCACTAAACATATATCTATATTCATAGGTACTCTTTTAAAATTGAAAAGATTTTTTATTTTTTACCTACCTATAAATAAAAAGATTTCTTTCTATTTTTGTCTTTAATTGTAACTTTAATCATTTTAAAATTTGTCAAAAACTTTGAATCTCTTGAAATAATCTGATGATCTAACTCATCTAATAAATAAATTTTCAAATCTTAATTATATCTTGCATTGCTAGTGTCAATCTCATTTATAATGACTTATTTTCTTTTTCATAAATTGTTGAATTTGTTTTATAGTGTTTGTCAAGAACTCTTATATATGTTTATAATGGATATTGATCTTAACTTTTCTTTTAATTTTCATGCTTTATTTTGCTGTGCTGGCTACATGAAAGAGAGTTGTTCTCTCTTCTATTTTCTGAGTATTTTTGAGTATCTCTTCTAATTTCTGTGTATAAATTTGGTATAATTTTCCCTTTAAATTTTAGAATTCACCAATATAGCAGATAAGAAAACAGAAATTAAACCAGACTATGTTAGGTTCAAGTCTGTGTTACGGGTTGGCTTAAAAAAATACTAAAAGAATGAAGGTTTAGGTGACAGCAAAGGAAGTTTATTAAAGAAAAAGTATGCTGTAATCAGACTGACAGTGAGACAGACTCCCTTAACATCTTTTTTTGTTTTTGTTTGTTTGTTTGTTGGGCTACACCTGGTGGTGCTCAGAGGTTACTCCTGGGTCTGCACTCAGAAATCACCCCTGGCAGGCTTGAGGGACCATATGGGATGCTAGGAACCTAACCCAAGTTTGTCCCAGGTTGAAACCAGTGTTGCTTTTTGGTGTCCTAAGTACTTAGCAGCTGCTTTTCAGACTGCCTCATGAGGGCCAGGACCACAGATAGGTGTATCCTCTGCAACTCAGGTGGACCACATCTATCCAGCCCAACTCAGTGGACACTAGAGATATTACAGTGGGCAGGGCTCTTGCCATTAATGACTGGATTTTGATCCCAGTTCCACATATAGTTTTCCAAAGGCCATCAGGAGTAATCCCTGAGCACAGAGCTAGGAAGTAAGTTCTGAGCACTGCCAGGTGTGGTCCCTAAAATAAAATAAACAGAAAAAGAATCTGGGATCTGGGCCACTCAGCCTTTGTGATACAATGTCCAATAATATTCTGTCTCTTATGCTCCAGTCCAAAATATGCTTCTCTTTATTCATAATAAGAACTAGATTGTGCATTCATTGGTTCATTTATATAGTTTCAGTTTTATAATTCTTTTTTAATGAAGAGGGTTGATTCAGGATCAATTATTTCACTATGTTGATATGGAAAAAATAAGTTTTGTTTTTGATTGCTAGTTTATTTGGGTAATTAATTTTATTTTCTTTATTACAAATTGATTTTTGGCACATTATCATTTAAAGGTGTATTTGTTCATTGGTAATTGAAAACATTATAAATTCTTGGATGTACAAGAGACAGAAGCTTAAATCAAGGCATAGAGTGTTTTGTTAATGTTGCTCTCTTCTCAGCTACTCATTCTTATCCTACCATCATGATAATATTCTTTCTTAGAAGAAAATTGAACAGGCAAACAGGGATTAGAATTAATTTTCAGACTTCTTTTTACTTTAGGTATTTGCATATATCCAGTGATGCTCAGGGGCTACTCCTAGCTTTGTACTTGGGATTGTTCCAAGTAGTGTCAGGGGCCCACGCTGTGGCAGGGATTGAAACCAGGACTGCAAGCAATACATAGGTTCATGATGTAGATTTCCATAGCCCAGATAAGGGAGTCTCATTTTTCTTCTTTTAGAAGTTATTTCTGTTTACAGGAAATTTCAGAGGAACTCCTCAGAAACCTTAGTGCATGATTACATCTGCCATGTAGGCTCCAGTGGCCCACGTATTTGGGCTAACAAGATTCTTTATGCCTGGATAGTCTAGGATGCTGTAAAGTCAAAATTGAGAAACTTTAAAAGTTCATGTTCAAAAGAGAGTAATTGGTGGGGCCAGAACCATAATATGGTAGGTAGGGTGTTTGACTTGCACACTGCCATCCCTGGTTCAATCCTTGGCACAGCCAACCTAGCTTTGATCTCCAGCAGTACATATGGTCCACTAAGCCTGACCAGGATTGATCCCTGTGCACAGAGTAAGGTGTAAATTCTGAGCACTGCTGGGTGTTCCCTCCTCCAACAAGAGTTATTCTGGGATGAACATTGGCTGGCTGAACATTGGTAGGAGATGATGTTGTGTGTGTGTGTGTTTTGTATATGTTTCACTTTTATGTGTGTGTTGCAAGGTATCTAGTAGGTGCTCATATATAGTGTAGATACTTGGTTATTGATTGATGTGGCATTTTAGTATTAAAAATAGCCAGTTATTTCCCTTCATTAGCAGTCAACTCATTTTCAGTCCTACATTTCCCTGTGGAAGGAATCATTGCTTTATTTTGGCACTTTTGAAATAATGGCAGACATTGTAAATGCAGCAGCACTGGCAACATAATGGAAAAGAATGATCAGCCAGTGAGATTTCCAAGTGTGGGTGTTGAAAACTAATGAAATGCTGTATTATTCTGTGTTCTGCTTGAGAGAACTTTCAATATTCTTCTTCTTTAGTTAAATTTGACTCTGTTACTTATTATCGTTGTAGAAATGTGGAGAATAAAAAGTTCAGAAGCCATTTGTGTTCAAATCGAGTACAATTAAAAAGTCCCAGGCAGGCTTTCTAAGCTTATAAACAAGAAAGCTAGCAAGAAGAAAAAAATAAGGAAGAAATTCTGAGGCAAGTTACAACCTGATAGATGAGACAGGCAATAGAAAATTAGAAAGGAAGAATAATTATGACCATTAATTAACACATGGAATAAGATAATTAGAAGCTCTCAAATAGGCTGAGTTTAAAAATGGTACTTCAGCTTCAACAAAGAAATTTTAGGCAGAGACAGGCTGCCTGAAACATACAATGAGGGTTGATGAATAGAAAAGAATATTGGAATCAGGTTTTTGAGGGAATAAAGAAATAAATGGATCCAAGATATAATAATTTTTTAAAAGGCTACTGGATTAAAACATTTTTTTTCAGGGTAGAAAATGTCATGGCACTTTTATAACATTTTCTATATCTCTACAACTATCTTGATTCTTGCCTTCTATGTGATCAACCCTCTGATAAATGTTCCTCCTGAAAAAAAATTGCAAGATGCTGGGTCACTGCTCTTTGCTATAGCTATATTCTCTAAAATATACAGGAAAACAAGTCACTTATAAATCTTCATTTTCATGATGCTTCTGATTGGTCTCAACCATAGTTTACAATGATCTTGACTGAGGATTAATGATTACTATCATTGTAAATATTGATGATACAAGCAAGATGACACCAGAATGGGTTAAAAGGGATATTAGACAAATGAAAACTTGTCCCTATGAATAGACATAGTTGCCAAGTACTTAAGAGCAGGTCTTGCACATATAATGTCTGACTCAGTTCTTACCTCACTGTTAGAAGATTTATACAATGATCTTTAACTTATTTGGGAAAAAGATGAGGAAATTGCCATTAGAGCACTTTAGTAATTTACAGAAGATCTTATGGCTGGTAAATAGTAAAAAATGAATTTGACCCAGGTTATGACCAATCCCATATTTTTTTTTTTTTTTTTGGTTTTTGGGCCACACCCTGTGACGCTCAGGGGTTACTCCTGGCTATGCGCTCAGAAGTTGCTCCTGGCTTCTTGGGGGACCATATGGGACGCCGGGGGATCGAACCGCGGTCCATCCTAGGCTAGCGCAGGCAAGGCAGGCACCTTACCTCCAGCGCCACCGCCCGGCCCCCAATCCCATATTCTTATTATGATTCACTGCTCCCATTATTTGTGAGTCTCTATAGCTGTAAGAGATTTTTCATTAATTGTCAAGATTTAATACCACCCTAAAAAAGTTGCCAAAGATATAAGACATTGAAAAAATTACTATTAGAAGAGAGATAGAAAGCAGAAAAGAGTGAGAATTTCAAATCAGAAGATAAAAAGCAGAAGAGCGTGAATCTTAAATCAGGAGTTAGATTTTGCAGTAAGTAAAATAAAATAGCTTATAGATAAAATTAATTTTCAGTGTGTATTTGAGAGCAGATTGTATTAAAGAATAGTGCAGTAGGTGAGACGGAAAAATCCTCATGTTTTTGCTACATGGACTAGGATTTAGGATCTGAGCAGGATAAAACAAGGGGAGGACAGGCCCCTTTGCTTTTTTCTTGTCTTCCCTGTCCTTCATACAATGAGCAAGCCCCTCCACTAGGCTATTATGTCTGCGAGTGGCTGCAAGGGCTTTCCCACTAAATCACTTGGTTGGAGTGGAAAAGAAAACATTTCCTTCGGACCAGAGTGTCTGAGCTCTCTCTGCCCTTATGATCTCATTTGTAGGATGGATATCACAGAGCAAGAGGACAAAACTCAAGTTTGCTGAGAAAGTTGCTCAGATCCTGACCTTAGTGCTTGAGTTGCACATGCATGAAAATGATTTTGAGCAACCTAACGCATTTCACTGCACCATTGTCGTGGTTTGCATACCATTTTATTAATTAATTAATTTTAGAGACTGGGGAGCAACCATGATGTGAGGTTTTGGGAGCAAAAGGTGGACCTACTACTTAAAAAAACATTTATTAATAAACTGTCCTTGGTGCAAGATTAGGATACATAGAGTATTCCTGAAGGTATGTTAAAATCGAATAGTCCAAATTGAATTCAAAACTAAGCTGGAAGGGTTGAGTCTTGCTGTGCCATGTAACCTATTTGTGGCCTTTTGTTTTTTGTGGAGTCCTGTGCTATTTCACTCTAAACCATTCAAGTCTGCTTTGGACAACACACTGATAGTTGCGCAACCGTTGAGAATTCTCCACTGGAGAATGAGACATTTCTTGAAAAGAGAAACATTCATCTCCACTTTTGCTCAGTGAGACAGTATGAGCCTTCAGGATTTGAGACTCTAAAAACTTGAAAAAAACTCTAGAAATTGACAGATGCTTTATTTCCTACCCTACGTAGGAAAGTGGAGAGTGAAGTGCCAGAAATTTTTATGACTCCCCTTTTCTTTTTTGCTGGAGGCAGTGAGGGCAAAGCTGTGCTCCTTATCCAGAAGAACTCCTAACTCAGATTTTCAACAAATGACAAAGGATAGCAAATAAAATAATCATCAAGAGTGTTGCTGACACTTCTGGGCAAGTTAAGACATGAAATTAAAACATTGAATTTAAGACATTAAGAAAGAAGAACGATTTCAGGTTAGAATCTAATATTACAACTTCAGAAGCTAGGAGAAAGTGTAAATTAAAACCAAAGAAAGCAGGATGAAGGTTGGAATAAGGAGCAGAAAGCAATGAAATTGAAAACACACAATAGAGAAAAAAAATCCATGAAATCAAACGTGTTTATTTGAAAAGATGAATAAATCCAGATGGATCTGAGAGAGAGAGAGAGAGAGAGAGAGAGAGAGAGAGAGAGAGAGAGAGAGAGAGAGAAGACACATAGTTCCAATATGAGAAACAAGAGGAACATCAAAAATTGGTGTCCTGAGATCAATGTCAATATGTAGGTGCTTGTGGGGGAGTCTCCACAAATTCAATGGTTCTCTAACACTTATTAGGTGCAATTCAACTCAAGCCGGTTCTGTGCTGACCTCTTTAGAGATGGCACCAGATTCCACAGATAAGGAGTTCAGACTCCTGCAAACCCTCCCCTACATACACCAGTCACAAGCCAGGCTTGTTACCTGTATTTCTAAATGACTGACTATCAATCAAAGGGTTCTCTCTGGCCCCTCCTTGGTATCCATTAATTTAGTAAGGTGGCTCATAGAACTAAGCACACTCGTTAGCTCACTAAATAATCACTTTATTACAAATGGTATCATACTAGCTGGAAAAAATGCCGCAATGTTCAGCTCCAGGTAATCTCTAGCAACTATGACATTGGCTATCATCGTTAGATAGAGAGGGACAAACTTAGTTGATCTGAAAACAAATGAAACCCACCAAAGCTGTTTCTAGCAAAGGGTTCTCACAACAGTCTCAGAGCACAGACGCTGGAAGAGAAGAACTGCAGAAATGTTCTATTCAGCTGCTGATTTCCTTAAAATTTCTCACAAATGAAATTGCTAACCCAAGCAGGCATATCAGCACAGAGAAAAGCAGCAACTTCCAGCTGCAGCCCAGCCTATCTGCAGCTGTATACAAATCATCAAAGAAGGTATGTTAAATATTGTAAGAAGATTCTGTTCATTTAAGGATAAATGAGACACACAGAGACAATAGAGTTGAGGGCTGGAAGGACTGGCCCATGACTTACCACAAAGAGTGGTGAGTCCAGTTAAAGAAGTAATCACTATCATGACAATGGTAGTGAGTGAGAGAAATAGAATGCCTGTCTCAAATACAGGCAAGGGGTGGGGGAGGAGGGATTGGGGAACATTGGTGGTGGAAATGTCACATTGATGAAGGGTGGGGGGTGTTCTTTTTTAATAAATAAAACCTAACTACAAATCATGGTGTTTAAACAAAGATATTAAAAAATAAGATAAATGTGGTATGTTTTTTGAGGCTTTACAGAAATTTCTGGGGGAATAGTTTCAGCCTCACTTGCTCCTGAGTGGTCATATGTATAGTAAGTGAACCCAGGAGGACAACAGACCTTGGTCTTTTACTTGGAGAAACATAACACAGAATATTTCCTAAGTGCTCCTCCACTTGAAGACATGATTGTCATCAATGGAAGAACACCAGTGTTAGCACATGTTATGCTTTTAATTTCACTAGCTGTTTTTCTGGTAAGGCTTCTTTGGAAAGAGTATGGCTATGTGAAAAGCAACAGAGATTAGCCTTGAGTAGTCATGATAGACATAGAAAACCTAAATTTCACGAAAAGTATGTGTGAGACTCAATTGAATGATGAGCTACTGCAGGCCATTTTAATAGTCTTCATACATATTTTAAGTTAGTGATAAAAATGTACTGCTAAAGAGACAATTGACTGAATTGCTTTTATACTATAAAAACGAAACGAGTATTATATAATAAACCATCAAGCTTGTGAATCACCATACATTTTTTTTTCTTTAATTTTTATTTTTAATTATGAGAACAAGGGTGCAAAGTAAGAGGACAAGGTAAAGTTACAGTGGAAGGACAATCACCCAAAACATAATTCTCAGAAGTCCCCTTGCTGATATATTAACTTTGAAATTTCAGCCAAAGAACATTAAGATATATAAGACAGAATCCATGTACAATTACTTTGTCCCTCAAGTCCCCAGATTGTAACACATTATAATATTTCTTAACAGTACACAAGGCAATCTAAAGCCATAAAACTTACGTAACTCCTTAAACATTACAGGCATAGTATTTTCTTACATTTCCATATACATGCATATTAGCTTACGTTAACCTCAAATTTTAAGTGAGTTCTTTTTAAGGATTAGAGTCAAAGGAGCACAGTAAGAATGGTGTTAGAGTGGCAATTGTCGTTTGCATAGGCCCACCAAAATATGAGGAACATGGAAAGAAATAACCTTGGCCTAAGTACAAAGAGACCAGACCCCTGAAGTTTCCTGGCACAAGACCAAGTCTAGGCTCCAAGCAAGCTAGATCGTCCAATCCAATACATTGTCTGTAGTGCCAACACACTTTTATTTTTCACACAGTCTCTGTTGTTGGTATCATGTTTCTGTATTAAAGATCCTGGAATCTGCATATCTTACATTGAAGTCAGGACGTGGAGCATCCTCTCCTTTCACCTCACAATCAAAGGGCAATGCAGGGAGCCCTGTCCTGTAAGCCGGTCGTTGTTGTTGTTAAGTCTTCTCAGTGTTAAGGGAAGTCTCTTTTGAGCAGGTCGAAGCCTGAGCAGTGTAGGTCTTCCATGGTAGAGGATTGCTTCCAGGTGATGTTATAGACCAGCCTGGATGTTTCGTGGATGGCTTTCCTGGTTCAGGGGAGAATGGAATATGCCCTTTCTTCTGAGGTCTGTGCCAGGTCTTTATGTCAATGTTCAGGGTGTAAGGTCCCTTTGCACTACAAGGTTTGTGTGTTCCAATCTCTATTAGATAGGATCTTATTTGTATTTATATTATTTTCCCATTTTAATGTGCCTATGCAAATAAGAAGCAATGCCACATGGTTGTTATTGGCACATATGGGGGCCATAAGAACAATTACAATGATTCCATTGACATGATTCAATCATAAGCATTAAACTGGGGGACTCTTCCACCAAAATTCCTTGTTAAACAGCTCAAAAAGAGAAGATAAAAAGTGGTTAGAATCATCACTGTATAAGACAACATTTAGTAAGAATTATAGCTGTCAGAGAAAAAACACAAAATATACTAAAGTAATACGTGTCCATTTTATGTATCTTGAAACAGTTTGGGGTTGTCATACACAATGCACAGCTTGGACTGTGATTACGATTCTACACTACTGAAGTTAAAAAGAGAAAACTAGATTAGTGATGTTTGAGAAGGTGTTAGAGAGTTAAGGAGTAAAAAAGAGCTTTGTAGGGGTGTGGGAAAGGGGAGAATACAAAATAAACATTCTGTATATGGAAAACATAACATAAGAATAAGGGATATTCTGAATACATGAAATACATGAAGTACGCGCGGGGGCGTAAGCCCCCGCGCGGTTCTGTAGTTTTTGGATGCCTAGGGAGGAATTTCTCACCCCCTCCCCCCAAGGCCCGATTAACCAGGCGTGGCCCTGAAGACCCGCCTGGTGTGGGGGGAATCATGCTCTCCTGGACAAAGTGGTCAGCCCAGGGTCCTATGGCTAGCTGTTCTGCCCAGAGCCCCCATCATACCAGTCAAAAGCCCACGAAATCCTGGCATGTCCACCATACATTTTTTATAAAGTAAAATTGTACTAATGTCTCTTTATACAAAGACCAATTCAACTGTCATCTCTTCATCTTTTAAACCATCTTTTCAATTTTTTTTTTTTTGGTTTTGGGCCATATGTAGTAGGGTTCAGGGGTTATTCTGAGCTTGGGGATCAGTCCTAATGGTGCTGATAATTGAATCTGGCAAAGCATTTGAGTCCTCTCTCTTTCTGCCCCATCAAAAAGTAATAAAAATAAAGACTTTAAATATAGAAAATGTAAGTATTTTAGTGACTTCTATAGATCTATCATTAGATTCTATAATTGATACTTAAATATACTAGTTATATAATTCTTTTTCCTATTAATTGATTCTTAATCCACCTATTAATCTGAGACAGATAAATTGGTAGAGGGCCCCGAAAGTAAATTTCTTGGGAAATTCTAAGAAGAAGAAGGCTTGAAGGTAACACTTCTCTTGGAGAGGCAGAAACTGAGGCCCAAAGAATGGTGGAAGCCTTCATAAAAGGACATATGTCAAGAGGAATAAAAGATTGTGATAAGAAAATGAAAGGACCACAAAAAAATCAAAGATAATTCCTATGACAGTGCCCTAGCAAAAGACTCTTATATGTGTAGGAAAACCACAAGTAGGGACAGTTTGGGAAAAGCTCTATAAAACTAATTTTGAAAAGGCAAAAGGCAAACATCCCATTCTAGGGATTGCCTGCTCCTCAAACTGAGATATTCAATTCTTTAATGGCATTTTCTGGGATACCCTCAACTTTCTTCTATTTATAAATGCCTGTATTCTAATTTTAATGTATATCTCTTTCTCTCTTTCTCACCCTTCTCTCCCTTTCTTCTTTCTAATTTTTCCCTAAAGAAATTAATTTTATTCATAGAATCTTAGAAGAAGAATCATTTTGTTTTGCCTCATATCTCCATATCTTCTTATAAATTGAGAAAAAAAAGTGGATGGGATCCAGGGGTCAAGTGGTATCAGGTATATTGGGAGGGGAAAAAGGCCAGAACTAAATACCCAAGCCAAAGTCAATGACAATAGAATCAAGAGACCCAAACTATAACAAGCTACACACAAAATGAACCTGTTACACAGTTAGACCAGGGTGCTAAGGGTGGAGGTATGGGATGCATACTGGGAACTCTGGTGGAGGGAGGCCAACACTAGTGGTGGAAATGGCCCTAATTCACTGTCACTAAATGCCTGAAATACAACTGTGAAAGACTTGTAATTCATAATGGACTCAATAAAAAAAATATTTTATTTTTCTATTTGTTTCCACCTAAATTTATTTTCTGTAAATAGATCAATAAACTTATTTTAGAACTTAAAGGGGTGCAATATATATTCACTGATACTAAAGGTAGTTAAAATTAATGAAAATTATTAAGTCACTGTGAGATACAGTTCAAAAGTTGTTGATAATGATGTTTCACTCATTCAATGTTCCAACACCAATCCCTTCACTATAATTCATTTACTACTACCAAGTGGCCTGGGAATCTGGATGGAGGTTATAATTGACTTTTCTTTTCCTATATAGAACAAACCTTCATTTTAGTCTTAGGCCATAGCTCTCCAAGAACTTGAGCAATATGGGCCTATTCATGTACCAGGAAGATCAAGTAGAAGTTGCCTATTGGGATTTGTGTGATATTAAGTTCCATGCCACTCAGATGTTGTGGCAGCCTTTACTACTCCTAGCTTCCCATGGTACTTCTTTCTGGAGATTCAGGTGAGTTGAGCTGGAGGTAGCCCTTTTTTTGGGCTATTATCTTCCACTCTCCTCCTTTTCCCACCAACATCATTTGGAGATCTACAATAAATCTTTCGTTTATATATATATAATTTTATTCTATTTTTATCATTTTAAAGAAGTCGTAAACATTAGTTTACTTCCCTTCAAGTACTTCAGCACACTTAACATTAATTGGAACTGGAAAAGTCTTTTACTAGTAAATGAATTAAAAATTATATTGTCACTACTCCTAGGGATATACCCTAGGAAAACAAAAACATCATGCAGAAAAGCATTTGTATGGTCACTGCAACACTATTAGAATAGCTAAAATCTGGAAATAACTCAAGTGTCCAAGAACAAATAAGTGGATAAAAAAAAACTGTGGTACATCTACATAACATAACAATATGCAGCTGTTAAGAGAAACAAAGTCATGAAATTTGCTTATAATGGATGGACATGGAGATTATTATGTTGAATGAAATGAGTCAGAGGAAGAGGGATAGACATAGAATAATCTCACTCATTTAAGGAAAATAAGAAAAGTAAAAGAAGTATGGTATTAATATCCAGAGACGATAGAGACGAGGGCCAGGAGAACCAGTCCATGGTAGGAAGCTTCCCACAAAAAGTAGTGGCAAGAGGGTAGAGAAGGGTCTACTACGACAATGATAGAAACTGATCATTCTGAGTGCTGAAAGGGGATAAAGTGACATGCCTGGTACTTCCTTCATTATAAAATGTAAACAGTGTCAAAAAAAGAAAAGGAGAGAGAGAAAGAGAGAGAAAGAATAGAGAGAGAGAGAGAGAGTAAGAGTATAAGAAAATGCCTACCCCAGAGGCAGGTGGGAGTGGATGGGTGGGAGGAGGGAAATTGGGGCATTGGTGGCAGGAAAAGTACACTGGTGAAGAGTGATATACATTCTATGACAAAAACCCAATCATAGACAATTTTGAAACTATAGTGCTTAAATAAAATAATAAAAAATAATGACAAGCATGACCAGAAAAATCATGTCTAAGGGCAAGAACAATAGTATAGCAGGTAAGGTGCATGCTTTGCATGTGGTTGACCCAGTTTCAATCTCCAGCAGGCTAGATGATCCCCCAAGCCTGTCAGGAGTTATTCCTAAATACAGAGCTCTGAGGGCTACCAGAAATGTGGCCTAAACAAACAAACAAAAAAAAATCACTTTGTCTAGAGAGGCTAGTATAGTCCTTGAAACCATGAATTAAAAAAAAAAGGATAAAGCTCAAATTTGGACATAAGACTGAAGATCATGCTTTGTAGCTAAGATTTAGGTGAAAAATGATGACAGTTTATGATAAGAAAAATCTCTAAACTCTTTTTAAATAGTAGAGAAAGGTTTCAAAAGTTCATCTCGGGGCCGGAAAGATAGCATGGAGGTAAGGTGTTTGCCTTTCATGCAGAAGGATGGTGGTTCAAATTCTGGCATCCCATATGGTCCCCTGTGCCTGCCAGGGGCGATTTCTGAGCATAGAGCCAGGAGTAACCCCTGAGCGCTGCCGGGTGTGACCCCCCCTCCCCCCCAAAAAAAAAGAAAAAAAAAGTTCATCTTGTCAAACATTTCTCCAATGTTTGTAGGCAAACAGCTCTGAACTAGGGGCCACAGAGATAGCATGGAGGTAAGGCGTTTGCCTTTCATGTAGAAGGTCATTGGTTCGAATCCTGGTGTCCCATACAGTCCCCCGTGCCAAAAGCAATTGCCAAGAGCAATTTTTGAGCAGGAAGCCAGGAGTAACTCCTGAGCACTGCTGGGTGTGACCCAAAAACCACACACACACACACACACACACACACACACACACACACACACACACACACACACACACACACACAAAACAGCTCTGAACTAAATAGGGTGAGATTCTTTCTTTTTGTAAAATGTGGCAAAATCCTATCAGGCAGAAAGAATAGAAATGTGATTTCTGCTGGGAGAGGCAGAAAATCATTACTCTACCTGGCCATTGTCTTAGTCCTCTGGATAGTCTCCCAACTAGACAATTAACTCCCAAGTAAATGAGGGGCTGCTAACGAGCTAGTTCTAGTTATTTCCACAAATCCAAGTGCCAAACAAAGTAGAGCTTTTAGCTCTTATACTAACAATGTACAACAGAGAAAAGGCCATGTAACGAGGAATTAATTGCTTTAGCCTCTTTGCATTCTAAACACATCAGGACCAGTCTGTGTTTAGGAGAAAACATTTAATAAGCTCTGAGGATGCGACAAGGCAAATCATTTCAATGTCAGGTTTTGCTAATTGCCGGTGTCTGACCTAAGTGCATAGGAAGCATTTTCTCATGGATTGAACCTTCAGTGAATTCACAGAAATTCAATTTTCATTTCCAGTCTTTCATTCAGTAGTGAGCTGTAAACCATCTGCATTTACTTTGGAAGGAAAGAATCATGCAATTTTTCCACTCTGATTGATACTAAGAGGTCGGCCTTGGCATGATCTTTAGCATCACATACTCAGAGTGATGAGTTCCATTGTAGACACAGGGATACCATTAAAGTTATTTCTTTCCATGTGGCAGAGATATATATGAGGTGATTTCTTTGGTAGTTTTCCTCCACATTGTGATGTCAGGAGCTATTGCAGCCATTGGCAGCAGTCAAATGGAGGACTAATTAAGAACAAGTCACCTCACTGAGAATGGCAGGAGTAGAAAAGAAAGAGAATCTGGTTGCCAAGTGACATTGTTAGGTCACACCAATTATCCTAATTTGGAGATATTTTTCATTGGGTATTTTGTAATATAGTAACAATCCATTCAAATCAGTTGAAGGAAACAACACAACATAGATCTTTTAATGCTAGGTAAAGGGCCTTGGGCTTTTGCTGAAATTACTGCCTGGGGATGGGAGGTGGTCTAAACTTTGGACTTTTTGGGTTGTTTTAGTCACACCTGATGGAGGTGCTCAGGGGTTATTCCTGGCTTAGCACCTAAGGGAATTATTCCTGGCAGACACAGGGGATGCTAGAAATTAAAATCTGATTCAGCTTCATACAAGGCAAGCACCCTACTCAATATACTATTTCTCTGACCTCCTAGACTTTTGAGTTTTAAATCTGGCATCTTGAATCTTGAGTGGGCAGTCACAGGATAACTTCTTGACTATTTTATTTAAATAGGCAGCGAGGGATGAGGAACTCCCTTGGCAATAAGTATTCAGGAAGAAATAAAACCAAGTTATGATCCCAAGAAAAATGACTCTATTATATTTCTTTTGCCAGTCCCAAATCCTAAGGCTGAACCCACCATGGAAATGGTTCTTAAGAAATAAGATAGCACTACAAGTGGCCCAGAGAGATAGAACAGTGGCGTTTGCCTTGCAAGCAGCCAATCCAGGACCTAAGGTGGCTGGTTCGAATCCCAGTGTCCCATATGGTCCCCCGTTGCCTGCCAGGAGCTGTTTCTGAGCAGGAGTAACCCCTGAGCATCGCCGGGTTGTGACCTCCCTCCCCCCCAAAAAAAAGATAGCACTACAAGATAGTATTATGATGATGATGATGATGATAATAATAATAATAATAAATATAGATAGCAGTGAAGGGGAAAGGGCAGATAATCAAGATGATTTGAATTGGTCATTATAAAATCTCACTTGAATGGGATATAATCAAGTCAAATAGCAAAAATAGGCTAAGGGGAAAGGATACGTAGGTGTCTAAATGGGGAGAATATATGCTAAAGCAGCATTTAGATTGGCAGCACTAACAGATAATTCAGATCAGGGTGCTGTTGATATTAAGACACAGAAGACAACAATGCATACACGCCATTTGTAACCCCAAATTGGCTAGAGCAAGTAACTGATAGCTCAGGCAAACGACCTGAGCAGTGGAACAGCAGTGCTGGCAAAGAGGCAAATGGTGTGTTGTTAAGAAAAGCTGCTGCTTCTGTGTTGCTAGCCCCAAATTGTAAAGTTTATTGCTTCTCTGGTTGCTGCAGCCTGTCGAGATATACTTTACTATGACTGTTCAATAAATACTTGTAAAATGAAAGAGCTGTAACACTAAAAATGTGTGGCAGTTGGTTGCTATTCTTATATTTTGATCCCAAAAACCCTAGAGTTAGCCGGTTTCCACTGTAATAGTAAGATGTAGACCAAAAGGGGAAGAGCTGACCCTTTCAAAAGAAGGAAGATTTCAGTGGAAGAAAAGACTCTGATCAGATCAAATAAAAGATCACCATAAGTGGAAAGGCTTTCCTCTTGCCAGCATCCTTGTAGTGAATGAATTTTTTTTTGGAGGGGGCAGACCTGCTGTGCTCAGGGGTGACTCCTGGCTCTGTGCTCAGGGATCACTCCTATTGAGGTCAAGGGTCCATACAGGATGTCGGGAGAATTGAACCCAGGTTGGTCAAGCACCCTCCCCATTGTATTATTTGTTCCAGTCCTTGTAGTAGACTCATTTATATATATGTATATATGTATGTATGTATGTATGTATGTATATATATGTATGTATGTATGTGTATATGTACGTATTTATTTGGGTCATAGCAGGTGACGCTCAGGGAGTTTACTCCTGGCTATGCGCTCAGAAATCACTCCTGGCTTGGGGGACCCTATGGGTCATTGGGATCGAACCATGGTCCATCCTAGGTTAGTGCTCACAAGACAGATGCCTTACCACTAGCGCCACCAGTCTCTGGGAGATTATACAGACCTTATGAGTCCCAACCTACTTGTGTACTTTAGGGTGAAGGTCATGTTGGGTCACACAGGGAGGTTAATAATATTTTCTATGTGGCCATACTATCCACTGACAACAATATCTTAGTTCTCCAGGAGTTTCTTGGGTTTTATGACATTGAAATTCATTGTCAAGATAATCTACCTCACTGGCTACCTCTTAATTGTTCCTGCTTCCATTGTCCTTTCCAGTATTATCATCAGTTGTATCCATGTTGGGTTAACCGGTTCCCATCCTATATAGGATTTGCTTGTTACTAATTGGTCTAAATTACCTTTGGATGGAAGCATCATTTGGAGTGGTTTTTCACCATACCTGTTCTCCACAGTCAGGTGTGGTGTTGGGCTTCCCAGGTCTCAGAGAAAAACCGCTTGTGGTTTCTGTTTTTCCACCATTGAGCTATCTGCTTCTTAGGAATGGAAAACATGTGTGTGGAAGTTCCTAAACCTGTTTTATCCCCTTAACTATGTGTGCATTATTTCCTGTGTTATCCTTTGCTTCCAGACCCGAGTCCCTCCAATCCTCCCAAGATTGGGGGGCATGAGGCTTCCACGTCAGTTGACATTCAGTTGACCTGAACCTTGGGGTGTAAAATAAAATTCATGAGTTGTGAGATTACCCACACATGTATTTCTAATCCCAGGCAAACAGGTCTGAAGCGGCAGGGTAATAGCAAAAATCAAGCTAATCAGGAGCCAATCAGTGCCTTGTGATTTTTCTGAGTCAAACCCAGAGCTATTTATTTCTTTATTAAACCATACCCAATACCCATCCCACCAAGAGGGTCAGGGTGAAGTAAGATCCAGGTGGGCTTTTATGTATCAAAGGAAGAGGTTACGGGAAAGAGGAAAAATGGGAATGCTTTTGTTTTCTGGGTTAATTTTTATGTATCATTTTACATACCCAAAAAACTTTTCTTGACCTCTCCAGGCCATTTTGCCTCAAAAATTTCTCTTATCTATGATGTAGTTTCTTCTATAAGTATCTATTCTTTCTCTCTAGTTCATACCTTCTGTACCAATTTACCTACCTACTTATGTCTTAATAAAGCAAAAAATCCCAACATTATATATATATGTATATACACACATATGGTATACTTGATTTCAGAGAGGTTACTCCTAACTTTGCACTCAGGAATCACTCCTGGTGGTGCTTATGGAACCATATCAGATGCTGGGGATTGGGCCCGGAGAGATAGCACAGTGGCATTGGCCTTGCAAGCAGCCGATCCAGGACCAAAGGTGGTTGGTTCAAATCCCGGTGTCCCATATGGTCCCCTGTGCCTGCCAGGAGCTATTTCTGAGCAGACAGCCAGGAGTAACCCCTGAGCAATGCCGGGTGTGGCCCAAAAATCAAAAACCAAAAAAACCCCCCAAAAAAAAACCAGATGCTGGGGATTTAACGAGTGTAAAACAAATGCCTTCTTGCTGTATAATTTTCCTAGCTCTGGCATTTTACTCTAGAATTATTATTTAAACCTGAACAAAGAAGTGCTTGAAATGAATCCCCCATCTCTCAATAGACATATCCTCTAGAACAAAGATTTTAACATTGGATAAGGGACTGATTTGTCCTTGAGGGGACAATGGGCAATATTGGAGACAATTTTTGGTTGTTACAAATGAGGGGTGCTGCTGACATCTATTGGGAAACTGTGACTTATTTTCAGTGAAAAGTACAGAATTCCAAGACTAAGAATGATCTGGCCGCCAAACACCCATAGTGATGAGGTTTAAAAATCTTTGTTGTAAAAAATAAATACAGTAAACTTTGCAATCACATTCCAAGACTTTGCTGATTGTATAGCATCCTTACACTCCTTCCTCCTCTAACAGCAACCCCATAGCCTTCTGATAAATTCTGCTTTTATGCTTATGTCACTCCTATCCAAGAGAAGGTGTTTTCTACTCAGATATTACTTATCTACTGAGCTTTCTCTGCAGCTTTTTTAATGCTAATGAAGTTTTATTTATTTACTTTAAAAATAAATTAATTTATTGAAATACCATGAGATATAGTTACAAAGTTGTTCATGATTGAGTTTCAGTCATGCAATGTCCAACACCTATCCCTTCACCAGTGCATATTTCCTCCACCAATGTATCTCACTTTCCCTCTCACTCTCCTCTCTGCTCTCCTCTCTTCTCTCTCCCAGTCTTTCTTTATTTTCTCCTTTTAGACACTGTGGTTTGCAATATTGCTACTGAAGAGGTAACATATATATCACTTTACCTCCTTTCAGGATCCAATTCTTGTCTAAAGTCGGTTGTTTCCAACCATTATTGTCACAGTGGTTCTTTCTCTGCCTTAACTGCACTCCCCCCACTCTGTGGTAATATTACTACCATTGAAGCAGTTTTCCTGGCCTCCTTATTTATTCTTTTTAATATCCCACAAATAAGTGCAATCATTCTATGTGTATCCTTTTCTCTCTGACTCATTTGCTCAGCCTAATGCTCTCCATAGCCATCCATGAATAAGCAAATTTCATGACTTCATTTTTCCTAACAGCCTTCTGCAGCTTTATCCAGAGGACTGGATAAATAATAATGAAAGCTGACTTTCGGAACTAGAGCCTTTGATCTGGCCAGGCTTTTCTGCTGCTTCCTGCAGGATTAGACACACTCTTTCCTGTTCCTCAGCATAATTCTAAAACCTTAATCACACTCCCTTTGTAATGTTAGCGGCAGCCGATTGCAGTCAACGAGACTGTATCTTAGATTGATGTTGTCTCTGTTAATTTTGAATTTATAGTCTGCTTCAGTGAGAACCTAACATTGTAACAGAGAGGGTGATTTTCATCCATCATTGCAGTAAGACCTTACTTTTCAGTTCCATTCAAGTGGCAGATTATTGTACACTGTGGGACAGATGTGGGAGAAGAAAGGCCCTCACTAAGAAAGGAAGAAACAGCTCTGATCTCTAATGGGATAAAAATGGAAAGTGAAGTCTGCCGAATTGTTTGATTCACCTGACTTACACAAATTTTTTACCAAATAACCTGAAAATGTCTTAGTGTTACCACAAATAAAATATCTGATGCATGATGGTGAGGAAGAACTTTTCTCGGGGTGAAAGTGTAGCTTGGGGCAAGAGGCTCACAGATTAGATTGTTCTGATGAGATGCTTTCCAGTCCTTCTCAGTGCAAACTCTCATTTATATACCATTGCAACAGGTAGCCTATTTAACAGAAGTAAATTTACATTAAAAGTAACAGAGCATTTGTCATAAATGAGCAGATGGCAACTCCTTATTTCCTGGCTCAATATGAAAAATGCATTTTGGGAGAGACACTCCCAGTGGTGCTCAGGGCTTCTGGGAGTCATTTCTGGACTTCTCAGCTAGACAATTCAGTGCTTGGGAAGGCAATACAAAGCTGCTTGGAACCAGGGGAACTGGAGTCATTGGGGTCATTCAATAGATACTTAGGGGCTTCCAGGGCTATACCCAGCAGTGAAGAGTCATATAGAATTGGGGGTCAAATATGGGTCTCTACGTGAATGCATGGCATATGCCTCTAGCCCCTGAGCCCCTTTCCCCAGCTTAGAAAACAGCATTTTGAAATGTGTGATGGCTACTCAGGTAGAAAACATTCTTGGTTTGAGGAAAGGCAAATTAAGAAATAATGTTTCAGGGCTGGAGATTTAGGGCAATAGGGTTTGGCACTTGCCTTGTCTATGGGTGATGGTCCCCAGCCCTGCCAGGAGTGATCCCTGAATGCAGTGCTCAGAGTAAAACCTGAGCAGCTTCTTAAAAACAAAAGAAAAAACAGAATCAATTCATCAATGTATGTTTTGGTTAGATCGTTATTTCTCAGAGAGAACAAGACTTCTTCACTGAATTATTGGAAAGATCAAGAAAGGATATGTTTGATTTCTGTACAATGGGCTGAAATGTGTGTTGGATTCTTTTCATTAAAAAATGTAGTTTTTTGGGAGAGGGAGCTCGCAGTTGGACCCAGCCAGAGTGCACATGCCAGGAAAGCCGTCCCTCTTTTTTTCTGGTATGTCAGGGTCGCTGGTCAGACAGCGGGCCACAGATCTCCTGGACTGAACACTTGGTCCAGGAGACTGGGACCCCCCCACGCCAGGCGGAGTCTTCATGGCCGGCCCTGGCAACTCGGGGCCCTGGTGGGCGGGCAGAGGAGGGAAAACCCCTCCCCTTTCAATTTCAAACTGGAGAGGGAGCTCGCAGTTGGACCCAGCAGAGCGCACATGGCAGGAAAGCTGTCCCTCTTTTTTTCTGGTATGTCAGGGTCGCTGGGTGGACAGCGGGCCACAGATCTCCTTCTCCTATGTATATTGGACCCCCTGTTTTGTTTTGTTTTGTTTTTTTTTGCTAGTAATACTACTTTTCAGAACCGCACGGGGCGCAACGCGACAAAAATATTTTTTAAGCATTATCCAAAAACGTTCCTGATCTAGACTGTTCCTAGGAATAGAATCAGATGCCCAAGATTCTGATAAAACACTCAAATTGACCTTTATTGTCTAGTCTTTTATGTATTGCCTCTCCCCTTCCCTTACCCCTGTGTCTCTCCTACCTCCTCATACCCAAACCCTGAACCATTATCTTCCTCTTATTCAACCCTCCTTATCCTCAGTTCCTAATTGAGTAGATACCAAGACTGACCTTCTGCCCCAACACCACCATCCAGCTCCTCATTGAAAGACACCCTCTTGGTCCCCAGCTCATGCCTATACAAACAACTACAACCAACACACCTGTTGACCCATGCTTGGTGGCCCCTCATTGCCCCCATCAAACTATGGACTGTTGCATGATACCAGAATCAGCTTCAGCAAAACCCCTAGTTCAAGGACAATATAGGGTTCCGTAATGCTGCAAAACATGTCTCAAACTCAACTATCACCTGTTGTCTTCAAATACCCTTGTTTTCTTTCTTTTTCTTTTTAAAACATAAAAGGGTCACATGTATCTCTTTTGTATATCTCAGATGTATTCCCTTAACATCTACTTTTAACATTACTTTTGAATATCCTCATATAGTGACAATTTTGCCCACTAGATTAGTTATTTGATTGTTTGATTTTCCCTCTGTGAGATCTGTGTTTTATAAACAATACTGGTATAGATTTCACGTTATACCAAGTTACGGGAAATGTTGGACTTTATTTGTTGGCCCCCAGATGCACCAACAATATCTTGTGGCATTGCTTCTCTTTTACATAGGCACATTAAAATGGGAAAATATTACATATGCAAACAAGTTCTTATATAATAGAGATGGGAACACAAATTTGGTAATGTAATTAGGCCTTTTACCCTGAACATTGGCATAATTATTTGGCTCAGGCCTCAGAAGAATGGGCATTGCCCACATACACCTGAACAATGGATACCATCTGGAAACAACCACAATTGTCTTTAACATTCCCAGGATTCAAGCCTCTACCAGAGAAGACCTACCACTGCTTTTGCATTGACTTACTCCAAAGAGTACTCCCAACACCCAGGTGACTCAGCAACAGTCTGCATGCAGGGCAGGTCGCTCCACATTTAATGATATGCTGAAACTAGAGGATGCTCCACATCAGCCTGACATCAATGAAAGAAATGCACAGAATTCAGAGTCTTTAAATATAAGAGTCTGATACCAACTATAGCTAAAGTGTGAAAAAGTTTCACCGGGATCTTGAGAATGACTGGAGTTGGATAGACTGGTATGCCTGGAACCCAGAGTCTGTCTTATGCCAATAAACTTCTGGGGTGAGGCCTTTTTGTAAATCAGGTCAAGGATTTTTTTCCATTTTCTCCATTTTTCTGACCTATGCAAACATTGGCGATTGCCACTATCACACCTTTACTATATATATATATTATTTTTTTTTTCTTTTTGGGGCCACACCTCAGCGATGCTCAGGGGTTATCTCCTGGCTGTCTGCTCAGAAATAGCTCCTGCAGGGCCCGGTGGACCTTATGGGACACAGGGATTCGAACCAACCACCTTTGGTCCTGGATTGGCTGCTTGCAAGGCAAACGCCACTGTGCTATCTCTCCGGGCCCTACTATATTTTTTTTACTCTTATCCTTTAAGGAAAAAAATACAACTTACTGAACTTAAAAAACAAACTACTGTAGTAGAATGGGCATTCTACTACAGTAGTTGTTTTAAGTTCAGTTAAGGCAGGGGATGGGAAGGGGGGAGGAGGTAATGTTGCACTGGTGAAGGGGGGTGTTCTGGTTATGACTGTAACCCAAATATGATCATGTTACTTAAATAAAAATATATTTAATAAAAATGTAGTTTTTAATGTAGTTTCATTTAAAGAATGTAGATTTTCCAGAGGGAAGGTGATTTTTCTGAGTGATTTTTTTTTTCTGTCAAGGGGCTAATAGGCCAAATGTATGGAGGAACCTGTGCTTAGATAGATGCTTGGCTGGTCTCTGTTGCTCCAGTGGTCTGGTTTATCTGGGAATGTGGTCTCAGTATAGGGCTAGAATGGACATGGGCAAAATAGCTTTTCTAGCCTCAAAGAGAAAGGATTTTTGTTATGATTTTTGTTATAATAGTTATAATTATAATGCTATACTTTTGTTACAATGCTATAATTTTTGTTATAATTGGTTATAATCGAATACACCTGAAAATTCACCTCAAATTAAAAAATTATCCTTTCATCCTTTTAAGGATTATGTCTATGCTCAGAGTGAGACTGTGTGTGGACTCCACTGTTAGACCAATGCAAAATGGGCAGGAAAAGCACAGGCCAGGACAAGAAACTCACCCAATTGTACCACAACCTATACCCAGCAAGCACCTGCACCCAATATTACTCTACATTAGCTATGAAATTATGAGAAAGCTCCACTTATTTCCACTAAGAAGAAATACCATGAAGAATGATGGTGGGGGCAGAAGGTCAAAGCTGGATTCTTAACTTTTATGATCCTGAAAATGGGAAGTTATTCTGTAATGCTAACCTCAGACCTTACCGTGGTATACGAATTCCTCAGATATTTTGCTTATGGTGATTTCAACTGTTCCTCATCTCAGCCACCTAGTATGCCAGGTGGGTCAAGTATTATGACTTGCATTGAGTCCTGAAGAATATGGGAAGTTGTAAAGGTTAAGTGGCCTCCTTAAGAAGACGCATCATTAACTCTCCAGAGATGCATAACTTTCATATAACTGTTTCCCCAGGACTATTGATAGCTCAAATAATATCCCTATATATTTTTGTCAGATTAAAAGTACTAATTTTTTTTGGTTTTTGGGTCACACCTGGCAGTGCTCAGGGGTTACTCCTGACTCCACGCTCAGAAATTGCTCCTGGCAGGCTCAGGGGACCATATGGGATGCTGGAAATTCGAACCAATGACCTTCTGCATGAAAGGCAAACGCCTTTCCTCCATGCTATCTCTCCGACCCCTAAAAGTACTAATTTTTAATCAGAATCTATAGTCATTGGAATGTTGACCTTGAATAACCAAGTAGAAATTCCTTCAGAATGTCTTCATCTAGACGCTGTGGATATAATTCCAGATACTGGGATCAATTATTTGATTCCTTGATTACTTGATATTTGATCCCTTGAATACTGCCAGGAGTGGTCCTTGAGCACAGAGCCAGGAAAAAGTCCTGAGTACTGCAGGGGTGGCTCTCCTCCAAAAAATATGTAGAAAAGAGAAAATCATGCCTTTTTGTGATATTACTTGAAGTGTCAATGCTAAGTGAAATAAACATGGAAACAAAAGACAATTCCTATGTATCACTAAAGGAAATGAAGTGATTAAAAACAATGAAGCTGTCTAACAGACTCAGGGACAACTGTAATGATAACCAGAGAGAAAGGAGGAGTGGGTTGAATGTTGGGTTTAAATGATTTTTTTGGTGAATGTATAACAAGAAATTGGGATGTTGGCTCAAAAACACATCAAGGTGTATAACTGAATCCCCAAATTTCTATACCTTTGTGAACCAGAGACAGTTGGATAAAAAAGAAAGTATATAAAATGTGGCCTTTGGGGGCTGGAGCAATAGCACAATGGGTAGGTGTTTACCTCACAAGTGGCCGACCCAGGTTCGATCGTCTGCATTTCATATGGTCCCCCCAAGCCTGCCAGCAATAATTATTCTGAGAGCAGAGCCAGGAGGAACCCTGAGTGCCTCTGGGTGTGGCCCAAAAACAAAAACAAACAACAAAATAGTGCCTTTGCCCTCAACCTTCTTAAACTTTTTCATTAGTGACCCCTTTTTCATCTAAAAAAATACAACCTATGTTAGCACTGGCAGAAATACCTTAGATAAATTCTGTGGTTGATCTTTGAAATTAATTTTTGGTTATTGCACATTCAAAAACTTTATTGTTGCCTACATTTTGATATAGAGGCTTCCAGGAAGCCCCTGTACAGCACTGGTAATACCCTGGCATTTATAAGGCTCAAACAAAATAACACATTACAGCAGTTCTATTCCTATTTTCTATAGCCTGTTATTATATAAAGTACAGGTACTGGTAGGGTGCCCTTTTCTTTTCCAGCCACAGTACAAATGATCACACATAGCCTGTGCAAAATAACCCACAGTGTCTGGATGATGACATTCTGGAGAAATTTGGCTGGGGAGAGAGTGCAAAGCTTAGAGATGTATGCTTCACATGCTCAATCCCTAGCACCACATAAATGCCTCTCAACATCACAAGGTCAGGCACCAAGCATTGAACCAAGCAGCCTGCTAGGGCAGAATATGTCTGGGAAAGGTTCCAGAACCTCTGAGCACTTCTTCCCCAATACAAACATCTTTGTTTAGGGATGCAGCTCAGTGTGATAAGGCAGTTATCTTGCATGTGGAAAGAACCTGGGTTCACCCGCAAGTCAGAAGAAAAGAATGTGCAGGTGGTTTATTAGTTGCAGACCTTTTAGAAGACTTATTTGTCTTCTAGCATGACCAGGCTCAGGTCTAAAAGAAATCCTCGCTGACCTTGTTGCTTTAATAAGTCCATTGAAGGGGGTTGGAGAGATCATACAACAGGTTAGGCACTTGCCTTGCATTCACCTGACTGGGTTCAATCCCTGGCATCCCATATGGTCCCTGGGCACTGCAAGAAATAAATCCTATGTGCAAAATAATAAATACACTCTGAGCATCAGTTGGAGAGACCAAAAAACAAACAAACCCAATAACTAGAAAAAAATCTATTAAATAGCTCAGAGGACAGAACCCCTCTTATATAACATCAAGAGATGGGAGGCTGTTGTTGCTTCTGTATCTAAGTGACTAATATTGGAATAATAAGGTGCTTCTGGGCCCGGAGAGATAGTACAGCGGCGTTTGCCTTGCAAGCAGCCGATCCAGGACCAAAGGTGGTTGGTTCGAATCCCATTGTCCCATATGTCTCCTGTGCCTGCCAGGAGCTATTTTTTGAGCAGACAGCCAGGAGTAACCCCTGAGCAATGCCGGGTGTGGCCCCAAAACCAAAAATAAATAAATAAATAAATAAATAAATAAATAAATAAATAAATAAATAAAAAATAAGGTGCTTCTGATTCTTGAGCAGAAAGATTCAAATTCCCCTTACAAGGCCTGCAACCTATTCAAATGGAGGGAAAATACCAAACAAAGGTGAGTGATTTCATCATGCAAATTACAGTACTGACTTTATGGTCTTTCTCACTGACTGTATCTATAGAATACTCAAGTAGATGAGATTTATCCAAATGAATGGTACTCATGTAGGTGAGATGAGATACTTGGGTATCTACAGGATACAAGATACCCAACTATGTAGATGAGATTTATCCTTTGCTTGAACTTGACCTTCTGAACTATTGTCTAATTGCCCACATCTCTGATGGAAACCTTCATTTGGTCAAAGTAGAAACTATACTTCAACTATACTTTAAAGAAGTCGTGAGTGTTCTGCAAGGAAGAAGCTTGAGATTTTGGGGGGTCACTGGATTGACATTAGTTCTGACCTAGGAGACTGTGACCATCCAGAATGAGCCAGGCATGCCATTTAAGAGATACTTGATTTGAGGCAAGTTGTGACTTACTAGTGCTACTCTAGGTTAAGACCCAGCTTGTGAGTTCTGACCTTCTAGGACCTATCTTTGACTCTGCTTCCATATCTCTGTTCTGACTGCCTGGCTGGTGAATTTCCCTTCTTTGCTAGATTGAATCCAGAGTGGATAGCTATCATCTGGAGCAAATAGGAAATTATACCATAAATGGAAATATTCATAATCATTGAAGGTTAAAGACTCCTTTGATCAGCTGATGAAAATGCATATTTGCACATAACTGCACATTTTAAGGTCTGCTTAGAACTCTATGGAGTCCACACATGAATACTTGAATTAATAGACCATGCATCTAAGGCTATTTGGTACCAATCTGCTTGCATAAAAATATAATCATTAATATGGCCATGCACTAAGTTGAAATTATATCCTTGAGGACAAGAAGTATATACATGTTTATCTGGTACAGTCCCAGGTAGTATATTAATACATCCAAGGTTATTTTCTATTAGATTTTCCATAAAGATTTCTCATCAAAATACTCTGTTTTTAGGCATATTTAGAAAATGAGGTGAGGGAGTGTGTCAGGAACATAGTACAGTCTCAACATCCAGAAATGCTCAATTCCACCCACAGGTAAATGATTTAATAGTTTGTAAATGATTTAGCAGCTGCCTGCTGATTCCAGAATAAATCTTTTTATAGGCAAGAAGTCTGCCTCTTTTACATTTTGAAGATCCAGACTAAAGTTGATGTTTGAGCTGTTTCATTTTACTTAACTGCAGTTTTACATACTGGTCTAAAGATTCTTAACTTGATCTTGACTTATAAAAACAATTCTTTCCATGCTGAGTAAAGTTAGTCAGAAGGATTGAGACAGATTCAGAATAATCTCCTTTATATGTAGAATATAAAAGAAGCATAATAAGGAAATAGCAAATTTCCAAAGGTAACAGAAATTGAGAACTGATTTTTCATAGGACACTTACCATAGAAAGAATTGGGGGTGGGTGAACTATTGGTACAATGGTGGAGGGAAGCAGACTGGTGAAAGTGGCTCTGAAATACGTTATGCATGAAACCCTACCTTTAACAGTATCATGCATGAAACCCTACCTTTAACAGTATCACAAACCACTGTGCCTAAGATAAATTAAATTAAATTAAAAAAATTCTTCTCAATGTTTTTTGTCTTCTGTAGCAGACCCTGATAGTTATTTTCAATACCCATTTACCTCTTCCTCTACTGAACCCTAGATATTGGCTGGACATAGGACTGCCCAGAATAAATACATTTCCCAGCTGCAAAAGGCATCTGAGTGAATTCTGAGTGAATTCTTGTAAATGGGGTGGCATTGATTTATATAATAGGAATTTTAGTTAATCAGAGGAGGGGAAAGAGGGCTGCTCTTTTATGTTCAGTTCTTTCTAATGGCTGGTTATGAAGACATAAGGAAGGGCCATTGTGGACCAGAGGCCATTCTTAGGTTAAGTCCAGCCGACCAAAGTATTGTGGGAACCTGAGTTTCTAATCACTGTGATTTCTGAACTGTTCTGAGTTCTCAAGACCACCTTCACCACCCAGAGAGGTGCAGGACTCAGAGGACTGGGCATAGAGATATATTAGAACTGTGAGATCAGCAAATTGGTATCTTTGTATACTTGCAGGCAAGTACAGAGTTTTCACACATCTGCTGGTACAGTGGGTAGGGCACATTCCTTGCATATAGCAGACCCAGGTTCCATCCCCGGCATTCCATATAGTCCCCTGAGCTTGCCTGGAATGATTTCTGAATGCAGAGCAGGGAGTAATCCCTGAGCGTAGAGAGTGTGCCCAAAAACAAAACCAAAAAAACCAAAAACACAGATCTGTATCCAATGAAAGGACCATTCAGAGATTGACTTTCTCTGACTATGAAAACACAGCAGCACATTTGGTGTTCCTGTGCAGGGAAGCTGGTTAGAGACTTATCCAGCTGCAAGTGGACTGACTGTGTTAGGTACCGTGGGTCTCATAGCTAACTAAAACCCCAACTTTGATAAGGAAAGCAGATAGTCAAAACACAGAGTTTAGTGCCGTTAGTGGGTTGAGTAGAGTAAGATCTTTCCACTCCAATATTTCTTTGTACTCCAAAGCAGAGATTTCTATTATTCCTCTACATCAGTTAATTGTTGACTCATGACAGTCTAAACAAACAAACAAAACCACATTCTAGTTTCCCTTTTGGCTATTTTGTTTGTTTGATAGTGGGGTTTACACCTGGTGGTGCTCAGGAGTTACTCTTGGCTCTCTACTCAGGAATTACTCCTGGCAGTGTTCAGGATACCCAAGTTGGCAGTTACAAGACAAGCACCATACCCAATGCACAATTGCTTGGCCCCCCAAATTTATGGTTCTGATTCTTACCTAGTTACTATTATATATTGGTTTAAGTTGCTATAATTAGTTATAGCATTACGTAGTTTAAGAAAACATCATTGACATATTTTTGGACCAAAGAAGGGTTAAAAGTTTGTAAGAGACAGACCCTAAACATTTAAGAACAATCATTTGGGCTGGCTAAATCCTAAAGAGAGACTGGGGTGAATCCCTAACAGGGATTTACAACAGCCTCTGCTGATAAGGAATGATGGAGAGCATGCCCTGACCCTGAGCTATGTAACAAGACAATTTGTTCCAGAGTGAGGTATGGCTGTACTAAAATTAAGCCATATTGATGTATGTCTATAAACAATATCTTGTTTTAAACATAAGAGCTATCGTTAATCTAGCATGATCTTAACTGACATCTTGGAATGAAGTTTTAGAGTATAAGGGCAACCAACCTTGTTTTGAATCATTTATCAAATAATTTAGAGCCTATGATCCCTGGGTATGCACTCCCTGGGCCCAATGTGAAGAAATAAACTTCTGTTCTCTTTTCCTACAGTGTCTCAACTTACTCACTGAGTTATAATGAACTTGGGCATAACACTACCAATCTAAATAGTCTTGTTCCTATAGCCAAATGGGGATATTGGGTTCTTCTGTGAAAACAGATCTGGCACATACAGAGTCCCCTGACATTGACTCAATGACTGGCTGTCATGTATCTAATTCAGCCAGACACTGGGACTTTTCTTCCAGAGCCAGAAGTCCTGGGAGAGGTGGAGAGGCATATGGATCAACAGCAGGAGTGATTCTTTGACATTGCATTTGCTTCTTGGGTACTTTAAATAGTGCCCCAGGGAGAGCAAAAATTATCAAGAATCCCAGAGGCAACTCTGGGCGTCCTGCTGATTGCAACCACAGAACTCTTGGCCCTCACCCACACACCCCGGCAGCTTCATGTACTCATTTGGTATCTTCTTTTAAGCTGCTCTGATACTTGCTATTAACATTTAAGCTACTAATTAGTTTCCATGCACAACAAACAATACCAAAGCCTTGACAGGCTTGTGTGGGCACTTGATAAATGTTAAAAGAGGATGCTAATATCTAGTCATCAAATTCAAGTTTCTGAATAGGAATAATCCTTTTTAAAGAAAAACATCTACCAAAGGTGACTCCTCAATTTTTCCCCCTTCCCAACCCCTCAATTTTTTAAGAAATTATTTACAGTGCCTAAAGAAGGGGGAGGGGAGAAAAAAAAGAAAAGGAAAATTGTACCTGCTCTAATGGCAGGCATGGGGCAAGTGGAAAACTGGGGACTTCAGTGGAGTGTAGTAGTTGGTCATTGGTGAAAGGATTTTATGCCTGAAATGAAAATCATATACCAAATTAAAATCATGAATAACTTAGTATTGTTATTCACAGTGGTTCGATAAATACTATCTATTTTTAATATATGAAGTCATCATGGTTTACAATGGTGTTCATATGATGCTTTATTGCATCAATACAGTTAGTTACCTGCTAGCCTGTTTCCTTCTAGGCCGCCCCATCTCTTCCCACCTGTTTTGTGACCAGAGTTCTGCCATCAGAACTGATAATTCATACTGTAGGATACCATTCATTCTGCCTGCTTCTTTATAGAGTACATGTGGGCAAGATCATCTGCCATTTGTCCTTCTCCCTCTGACTCAATTCATTAACATGACCTTCCCCTCCAACTTCCATCCAAATAATAACAGACAAGATTTTATTTTTTCATCTAGTTGAGTAATATTCCACTCTGTACATGTGTCTCAGTTTATTTGCCCAGCTGTTTTCTGGCAAGATATTTTCCAAATCTTGGCTATTTAAATAGTGTTGTGGTGAATAGTGCTGAAGGTGGACATTTTAAATTAATGTTTTTGTTTTCTTGGGATGGAAGCCAAGAAGTAGGATAACTGGGCCACATGGGAGTTCTATTTATAATTTTTGAGATGTTTCCAGAATGGTTGATTCAGATTACAAGGTCATCAACAAGGAATCAAGGTCCCTTTAGCACCACTTTCCCTACCAACACTGGTTGTTTCTGGCCATATTGATGGCTCATTGAGCCATTTTCATTCAGGTAAAAAGTGGTACTTCACTGTAGTTGGTTTTTTTTTTTTTGTGTGTGTGTGGTTTTTGGGTCACACCTGGCAGTGCTCAGGGGTTATTCCTGGCTCCAGGCTCAGAAATTGCTCCTGGCAGGCACAGGGGACCATATGGGGCGCCGGGATTCGAACCGATGACCTCCTGCATGAAGGGCAAACGCCTTACCTCCATGCTATCTCTTCGGCTCCCTACTTCACTGTAGTTTTGATTTGCATTTCCTTGCTGTTCAGTTGTGCTGTACACCTTTTCACATGCCTAATAGTCTGTACATCCTCGTTGAGGAAGTAACTGTTTGAAAGCCTTTCCATTTGGGGGGGGGGGTCACACTCGGTGACTCTCAGAGGTTACTCTTGGCTCTACACTCAGAAATCACTCCTGGCTTGGGGGACCATATGGAACGCTAGGGATCAAACCCAGGTCCGTCCTGGGTCAGCCTCGGGCAAGGCAAACGTCCTACCACTGCACTTTTGCTTGGGCCCCAGCCTCCCCATTTTTTTAAATAGTTGTTTATTGTTGAATTTTGTGAATACACTCTATATCTTGGATGTTAGTCTTTCGTGACATGTATAGGGCACAAATATTTACTCTCATTCAGTACGATATGCCTTTTTTCCTCCTTCCCTCCCCTTCTCCCTCTCTCCCCCTCTTTATCCCTCTCTCCTGCTCTCCCCCTTTCCCCCTCAGCCCTCTTTCTCTCTTTCTCTTCCTTCCTTCCTTCCTTCCTTCCTTCCTTCCTTCCTTCCTTCCTTCCTTCCTTCCTTCCTTCCTTCCTTCCTTCCTTCTCTTTCTTTCTTTCTTTCTTTCTTTCTTTCTTTTCTTTCTTTCTTTCTTTCTTTCTTTCTTTCTTTCTTTCTTTCTTTCTTTCTTTCTTTCTTTCTTTCTTTCTTTCTTTCTTTCTTTCTTTCTGTCTTTCTTTCTTTCTTTCTTTCTTTCTTTCTTTCTTTCTTTCTTTCTCTCTCTCTCTCTCTCTCTCTCTCCCTTCCTTCCTTCCTTCCTTCCTTCCTTCCTTCCTTCCTTCCTTCCTTCCTTCCTTCCTTCCTTCCTTCCTTCCTTCCTTCCTTCCTTAGTCATAGTTTCATTCACAGTTCAAACTGTATAGTTTTATGTGATCCTTTTTGTTTTCTTTAATAAATGCAATGGAAGATCTCTGAGATCAATGAGAACTCTAATCTAAAGAATCATATGAAGGGATAGAGAAATAGTACAGTGTTTAGGGTGACTGCCTTTCTAGTGACCAACCAGGTTCAACCCTTAGCATCCTATATGGTCCCCTGAACACTGCCAGTAGTGACTCCTGAGTGCTCAGCCAGGAGTAACCCTAAGCTTCACCAGGTATGTCCCCCCAAACAACAACAACAACAACAAAAAGAATCAAGTGATTGTGTTTTTTTCCCTCTCGATATCATTGGACCCAGTTACTGAACATTCACTTTCTGCCCAATTACTTGAGGTATTAATCTGTTTGCTGATCAGAGTCAAAGGCCACTTTATAATTGTGCAACATACATCAACATCACATTAAGGATGTGATGCTCTTTGCCATCTAGTGGTAGAGTGAGTAAAGATCGGATGTGATCACAATTGGTCTGGGGTCTACAGTGGTGGCAAAGGCATGGACTGAGCATGGAGAGAGAGGAGAAAGAGAGAGGGAGGGAGGGAGGGAGAAAGAGACAGAGACAGAGAGAAGAGAGGAGAGGAGAGAGAGAAGAGAGAAAAGAGGAGAGAGGAGAGAGGAGGAAGAGAAGAGAGAGGAGAGAGGAGAGAGGAGGAAGAGAAGAGAGAGGAGAGAGGAGAGAGGAGGAAGAGAAGAGAGAGGAGAGAGGAGAGAAGAGAGAGAGGAGAAAGAGAGAGAGAGACTTGAGGCTTTGAAAAGGTTAGGCAGCAATGCAGAAATTATTCAGTTCAAGATTCTATTTTTTCCTCCAGAGAGAAAATTGAAAGACATGTTTACTTTTACTTTTGCCCAGGTGATCACTCTGCAGTCTCACCAGAATTTTCTGGGGAGCCTGCCTGCATCATGGGTATTTTACAAAATTCCTTTTGCTCCTTCATATGATTATGGCTTCTGCATGAGCTCTGAACATCAGGTGTAGTCCTGGGGTACCCACTGCCCAAAAATTAAACTGTCAAGCCTACATGACCAAACAAGGATTTCTAGGAGTGGCCCAGGACACCCACTGGACATGGCTGGGGAACCAACCCTCCACCCCCACCATCCCACCCAAAAGACATATTTACCAATCACTTAATCCCTGTTTTGGTGGTTTTGCTGCACAATCACCAGTTGTCTCTCAATTCTCCTTTTTACTCTTCTCCCTTTCCTCAAGGATCCATCATTCCCAACTTACAGGTGCTAGGTGAATAGAAGCAAACTTTCTCTGGAGCAGAGTCGAGTATGCTTTTCTGTGACACCCAAAACATGATTAATGAGTAGCCTGGTGAGTTTGAGTTCCTTGATATCCACACATTCAGTTAGGTGACCCCTTATGGCAGGGGTCTCAAACTCGCGGCCTGCGGCCGTTTGCGGCTCTCCGTACAACATTTTAGTCCCGTGGCCAGCCTTCAAATATCGCAGTATTCGCCATTATTCACTTATCGAATAATTGCAATAAAAATAGCATTAGTAAGAAAAAAATCGCATTAAACATTTGCATACCCTGAGCAGTTCCATTCGGGGTATGCAAATGTTTAATGCAATTTTTTGCGATTCTTTTTTTTTTTACTAATGCGATTTTTTATTGTGAATATTTGGTAAGCGAATAATCTCGAATACTTTGTGCCTAGCATAGACGTCATTTCAGCTGCTCCTGCCCACTGTTCCTTGCATTATCGGAGACGTATGGGAGAGAAGAGAGAAGTTTATTACAGAATTAGATTTTGTCGTTTTTTTTGTTTTGTTTTTGTTTTGTTTTTGGGCCACACCCAGCGGTGCTCAGGGGTTACTCCTGGCTGTCTGCTCAGAAATAGCTCCTGGCAGGCATGGGGGACCATATGGGACACCGGGATTCAAACCAACCACCTTTGGTTCTGGATCATCATGACTTGATCAAAGCCTGCAGTGAAGAGAAAGATTGATGATGAGCACAGGCAATTTTAGGAAAAGTGGGAGACACAGTAGTTCTTTGTTGAGCACAGGGGCATCCCCACATGTCTTATTTGCTCAGAGAAAGTTGCAGTGCACCAGGAATACAACTTGAAACGCCATTATTCAACTAAACATGCTGAGGAATGTGCAAAATATCAAGGAAATGAGAGAGCCAAGCGGGTTGCCAGTCTTAAAGCATGTCTAATTAGGGGCCGAAGAGATAGCATGGAGGTAAGGCGTTTGCCCTTCATGCAGGAGGTCATCGGTTCGAATCCCGGCGCCCCATATGGTCCCCTGTGCCTGCCAGGAGCAATTTCTGAGCCTGGAGCCAGGAATAACCCCTGAGCACTGCCTGGTGTGACCCAAAAACCAAAAAAAAAAAAAAAAAGCATGTCTAATTAGGCAACAAGATTTCTTCAAGAAAGCAACCAAAGAGAATGTTGCATCAGTTGAAGCTAGTTACATGGTTAGTGAGATGATTGCTAAGGCAGGAAAACCATTCACAGAAGGAGAGTTTGTTAAAAAATGCATGTTACAGGCTGCAAGTATTATCTGTCCAGAAAAGAAAGGTCAGTTTAGCAAAATCAGCCTTTCTGCCAACACTGTGGCAGAGTGCATGTCTGACATGTCAAGTGACATTTATCATGAACTGTGTGAGAAAGCCAAATGTTTTAATGCATATTCAGTTGCTCTTGATGAGGGCACAGTTATAACAGACACTGAGCAGCTCACAATTTATGTCCGTGGTGTTGATTGCAATTTTGAATTGACAGAGGAGCTGCTCATGATAATTTCAATGCATGGCCAGACCACTGCTAATGAGATATTTCAGCATCTGTGTGATGCCATTGAGAATGCAGGTTTGCCATGGAAGAGGTTTGTTGGAATAATAACCGATGGAGCACCATTGATGACAGGGAGGAAAAATGGACTGGTGGCACTTGTTCAAAAAAAACTTGAAGAGGAGGGTGTAGAGAAGGCCATTGCTCTTCACTGCATTATCCATCAGCAGGCCTTTGCAGTAAATGCCTGCCGTGTGACAATGTGATGTCTGTTGTTGTGAAATGCATCAACCAAATCAGATCCAGGGGCTTAAAGCACAGGAGGTTCCATGCTTTTTTAGAGGAAATGGAATCAGAATATGGAGAGGTGCTCTATTTCACAGAGGTACATTGGCTCAGCAGGGGAAATGTCCTGAAAAGATTTTTTGAGTTGAGAGAAGAAGTGAAAGCCTTCATGGAGAAGTATGGGAATGCTGTTTCTGAGTTGAGTGATCACAAATGGCTCATGGACTTAGCTTTTTTTGTTGACATCACACATAAGCTGAATGTACTAAACAAGATGTTACAAGGCCCCGAGCAGCTTATCAGTGCTGCCTATGACAATGTGAGAGCATTCTCCACAAAACTTGTGTTAATGAAATCCCAGCTCTCTCAGACAAACCTTTGCCATTTCCCAGCATGCAAAGAACTTGTGGATGCAGACATACCATTCAGTGGTGAGAAATATGTTGATGCTATTTTTAAGCTAGAGAAGGAATTTTATCACAGATTTGCAGACTTCAAAAAGCACAGAGCCACTTTCCAAATTTTTGTGGACCCCTTTTCCTTTGATGTGCAAGATGCCCCTCCTGTGCTTCAAATGGAGCTCATTGACCTGCAATGCAACTCTGATCTCAAAGCCAAGTTCAGGGAGATTAGTGGAAAAGCAGACATGCGTGGGCAATTTTTGAGAGAATTGCCCCCCAGCTTCCCTGAGTTTTCCAGAATGTTCAAGCGCACCATGTGCCTTTTTGGAAGCACATATTTGTGTGAAAAGTTATTCTCCACATTAAACTTCAATAAGTCAAAGTACAGGGGCCTGGAGAGATAGCACAGCGGTGTTTGCCTTGCAAGCAGCCGATCCATGACCAAAGGTGGTTGGTTCGAATCCCGGTGTCCCATATGGTCCCCCGTGCCTGCCAGGAGCTATTTCTGAGCAGACAGCTAAGAGTAACCCCTGAGCACCACCGGGTGTGACCCAAAAACCAAAAAAAAAAATGTCAAAGTACAGGTCTAGACTTAATGATGATCATCTTCAAGTCATACTGAGGATCTCAACTGCTTCCTCTCTAAAGCCAAATGTGGTTCAGATTTGTAAGAAGAAGCGCTATCAAGTCTCTGGCAGCAAGGAATAGGCGAAAGATACCATGTTCAGAAGAACTGTTCATTATCTTCACTCAATGTTCTATTCATGTTCAGAGGAAATAATTAAAACTGTTAATAATGACGTTTGAGGACTTTTATTGGTGAAATCCCTTATGTGGCCCTGCCTCACCCCAACTTTGCCTCCTGCGGCCCCCAGCTAAATTGAGTTTGAGATCCTTGCCTTATGGGATCATGACAGTTTAAGAAGCTAGGTTTTAGGAAGAAAATCTATAACTATCTTATTAATGACACATTTTATTTCATTAAAGATGGGTGTTAAAAGATTAAAGTGCATTTGATGTTTTAAAAATCAGTGCTAATCAGCCTGAGAACTAGATCAAAATTTTGCAACACAGGCTTTTATGCAGGAGGCTGGTTGAATCCCCAATTGGTACCTTGGGAATTCTTCTGGGGAAAGCCCTAAACACAGAGCTGGGAGTAGCCCGTAAGTACTAAGAGATGTGGTCTGAAACCAAAGGAACATTTTTGTTGGCATGTATCATTTAGTAATGTGGTTCTATTGATTTACTGCTGATTTACTGCAGAAGATAAAATATACTCAAAAAGTATCAGCTCAAATGTTAATAGTTTCAATGAAACTGTGTCTGACTTCAACAATTGGCACCTAATGCTGCTTTTATTTATCTTTATTTTTATTTATTTTTTTGTTTTTGGGTCACATCTGGCAGCGCTCAGGGGTTACTCCTGGCTCTACACTCAGAAATCGCTCCTGGCAGGTGGGGACCATATAGGATGCCGGGATTTGAACCACTGTCCTTCTGCATGTAAGGCAAATGCCTACCTCCATGCTATTTCTCTGGCCCCTACAGATGCTTTCTAAATAATCAGTCCAGGGGCTTTTAAAATTACTACTTTTTAAAGTGACTATTCTTCTTAATCTTGTTTTCTCATGTTCAAATCCAACCTTTCACAAAAAAGGAAATGGTAGCTTTTAATGCATTGATTCCATTGGTAAAAGAGATATTCAAATCCTTTAATAATTACACACCAGTGCCAAATTACACACCAGTGCCATCAATTGCTTTAAACAGAAAGGCAGTCCATTCTAATAATAAATGGATTATTGAATGAAGCTAGTGTATAAAATAAAAATAAAGCTTTTTGAGTTAATTCTGTCAAAGGTGAAAAATTGGCATTATTAGGAAAGGCTTTGTAAATTCAGTTGTAAGTCGACAATTAAAAATAAAATTGTTGGGCCGGTGTGGTGGCACTAGAGGTAAGGTGCCTGCCTTGCCTTCACTAGCCTAGGACAGACCACGGTTCGATCCCCAGCATCCCATATGGTCCCCCAAACCAGGAGTGACTTCTGAGTGCATAGCCAGGAGTAACCCCTGAGCGTCACCGGGTGTGGCCCAAAAAATAAAAAATAAAAAAATAAAATTGTTGGGGCCAGAGAGATGGCACAGAAGTAAGGCATTTGCCTTGCATCCAGAAGGACTGTGGTTCAAATCCCGGCATCCCATAAGGTCCCCTGAGTCTGCCAGGAGTGATTTCTTAGCGTGCAGTCAGGAGTAACCCCTGAGCGCTACCGGGTGTGACCCAAAAATCAAAATAGTAATAATAATAATAATAATAATAATAATAATAATAAAATTGTTGCTTTAGAGAAAACATCCATACAAAATTTGCTATAACGTACAGCACTGTGGTAAAAATAATATTCTTAACAAATAAGGAAACCTCTGAAGCCAAAATTTAGTTGGAATTTGTATACTGCCTGCATAATTCAAAAATAATTCAAATGAATTGTGATGATTCCCCCTAGGAAAAGAGGCAATATTTGTCAAATGTATGGATATTTATAAATAGCTACATTTTAAGAGTAATTGAAGTCCAGATTTTTGTGATAAGGTTAAAACTGAATTTAAAATACTTAAGCCTGAAAAAGTGGACTTTCTCTTTCTCTTTAATTGTTTGTTTTTGGACCACATCCATACAGTTCAGTAGCTATTTCTGATTCTGCTTTTGGGGAGTCATGCAGTGCTGGGGATTAAACTTGGGCCTCCTGTGTGCAAAACATGTGCTCAGCCTATTGAGCTATTTCACCATATGCTTTACCATCTATTGTATTTTAGAAATGTCTGAACCTGACTCTGAGAACTTCAGGGGAAACTTCTACGTCTGTCTGCATGTGCCTGTGCTTCTTAATCCCCAAAGGTTTCCTCAGAGGCCTAGGGAGCCCCCCCCCAAAAAAACTGCATTTTGAAGCAGCTGAGTGAGTACATTCTGGCTGCGGGGGTCGCTCAGCCCTGCTGTGCCTTTGTTCACTCTGAGGACTTCAGGGGAAACTTCTATGTCTGTCTGCCTGTGCCTGTGCTTCTGAATCCCCGAAGGTTTTCTCAGAGGCCTAGGGAGCGATCCCCAAAAAAACTGCATTTTGAAGCGGCTGAGTGAGTACATTCTGGCTGCGGGGGTCGCTGTCCAATAAGCTGAGGTCTCTGGCCTGTGGAGGCTCTGCCCTGCTGTGCCTTTGTTCACTCTGAGGACAGTCAACTAGAGGCAGCAGAAGAGTGTGGCCGCTTTGCTTGGTGGCCGCTCACTCTTTCTAACCAATGAACCCCACCACAACACGCAGGAAAAACCACACTACAAGCGTGACAATGGGGAAACCTGTCAGGCAAACACCATCCACAGAGAATGAGGACAAAAGCTCGGATGACCTAATAAATTCCAACCACCTGATTAACCTTTCAGATAAGGAGTTTAGAATAGAAATATGAAATATGTTCATAGAACTCAGAAAAAGCATAGATTGATCTGAGGAGAACACAAAGACAGAAATCAGAAAACTCCAAACTGAAATACCAGATCTGAAAAACACGGTTGCTCAACTGAAAAACTCAATGGATAGCCTCGTCAACAGTAGCTGAGGAGAGAATTGGAGTACTGGAAGATGTGATGCAGAAAAACTCAACACAACAGAAAAAATTGGAAAAGAACTGTAAGACAAATGAACAGGCAATGGAAAAAGTACTCAAGGCATGCGAACAGATGAAAATAGAAGTCTTTGATAAACTCAACAGAAACAATATAAGAATCATTGAAGTCCCAGAAACCCAGGAAGGAGATCTCCAGGAAGAATCAACTGTCAAAGACATCATCAAAGAGATACTCCCAGAGTTAAAGACTACATGCAATCAAATCCTGCATGCTTGAAGAGTACCAGTTAAAAGAGACCCAAAGAAAAACTCCCCAAGACATATCCTTGTTACAATGACAAATCCCATAGAGATAGAATACTGAAAGCAGCAAGATCAAAAAGGAAAATTACATTCAAAGGAGCATCCCTAAGACTTACAGCAGACATGTCACAAGAAACTCTCAAGGCCAGAAGACAGTGGTGGGATATTGTGACAAAACTGAATGAAATGAATGCCTCACCGAGAATACTGTACCCAGTCTGACTCACGTTCATGTTTGAAGGAAGAATACACAGCTTCATGGATAAACAACAGCTCAGAAACTTCACAGATGATAAAACAGCCTTAAAGGAAAAACTGACAGGTCTACTCTAAGACAAGAAAGACCAACAAAAACAGCAAACTTATCTACAAAGGTGACATTAAATCCTATGACAATCATCTCCCTCAATGTCAATGAACTAAATTCACCAATTAAAAGACACAGAGTGGCAAAATGGGTCAAAAAGATGAATCCAAACTTGTGCTGCCTACAAGAAACACATCTGAATAGTCAGAACAAACAGAGACTCAAAATCAAAGGCTGGAGGAAAATTATCCAAGCAAACAACACCCTCCAAAAAGCTGGGGTGGCCATATTAATATCTGATGGCACCAACTTTATACTCAGAAAAGTGGTAAGGGACAAAGATGGACACTATGTACTAATCAAGGGATATGTGCAACAGGAAGAAATCAGACTATTAAACATATATGCACCCAATGAGAGACCAGAAAATTATCTAATACAATTACTGACAAATCTGAAAGAAGAAATCAATAATAATAAAATCATTGTGGGACACTTCAACACAGCCCTATCAACACTTGATAGGTCAATCAGACTGAAACTCAACAAAAACATAATAGCCCTGAAAAGAGTTATGGAAGAAAGAGGACTAGTAGATATATATAGGACACTCCATCCCAAAAAACCTGGATACACATTCTTTTCCAATGTACATGGGTCATTCTCCAGAATAGACTATATGCTGACACATAAAACATACCTCCATAAAATCAAGAGGATAGAAATCTTGCAGGCTACCTTTGCTGACTACAAGGCTCTGAAATTAGATGTGAACTACAAAGGCACACAGAAGAAAAACTTTAACAATTAGAAATTAAACACCCTGGTACTGAACAACCAGTGTGTCCGAGATAAAATCAAAAAGGAAATCAAACTTTCCTGGAAACAAATGATAATGAAGACACAAACTGCCAGAATCTATGGGACACAGCAAAAGTGGTCCTGAGAGGAAAATTTATAGCTCTACAATCACACATTAGGAAGGAAGAAGGAGCATACCCGAATAACTTAATGATGCAGCTCAAAAAATTAGAAAATGACCAACAAAAGGAACCCAAAATAGGGAGACAGAAGGAAATAACAAAGCAGAAAGCAGAACTCAATGAAGTGGAAAACCAAAAAGCAATCCGAAAGATCAACGAAAGCAGAAGCTGGTTTTTTTTTTTTAATAAACAAGATTGATAGACCATTGACAAAACTCACAAAGAGAGAGAGAGAAATCTAATAACCCATATTAGAAATGAAAAGGGGGAGATCACGACAAAAATTGCAGAGATTCAAAGGGTAATCAGAGACTACTTTGAGAAACTTTATGCTACTAAATATGAGAACTTAGAAGAAATGGAAAAATTCTTGGACACTTATAACCTTCCACATTTAAGTAAGGAGGATGTAGCATATCTAAACACTCCCATCACTACTGAGGAAATTGAAACTGTAATCAAACATCTGCCCAAAAAGAAAAGCGCAGGCCCAGATGGTTTTCCTAATGAATTTTTTCAAATCTTTCAAGAGGAGCTACTACCAATCCTAGCCAAGCTCTTCCATGAAATTGAAAAAATGGGAACACTCCCAAACAGCTTTTATGAAGCCAACATCACCTTGATACCAAAACCAGACAGAGACGCTGCCAAAAAAGAAAATTACAGACCAATATCCCTGATGAATGCTGATGCAAAGATCTTCAACAAAATCCTGGCAAATAGGATCCAATGCATCATCAAGAAGATCATACACTACGACCAAGTAGGTTTCATCCCAGGAGTGCAAGGATGGTTTAACAACCGTAAATCTATCAACATCATACACAACATCAACAACAAGAAAAATAAAAACCACATGATCATATCAATAGATGCAGAGAAAGCATTTGATAAGGTCCAACACCCATTCTTGATCAAAACTCTCAGCAAGATGGGAATGGAAGGAACCTTTCTCAATCTAGTTGAAGCCATCTACCACAAGCCAATGGCAAATATTATCCTCAATGGAGAAAAACTAAAAGCCTTTTCTCTAAATTCTGGTACAAGGCAAGGCTGTCCGCTCTCACCACTCCTCTTCAACATAGTACTGGAAGTTCTTGCTATAGCTATCAGGCAAGAAAAAGATATCAAGTTAATCCAGATAGAAAAGGAAGAAGTCAAGCTCTCATTGTTTGCAGACGACATGATACTCTACTTAGAAACACCCAAAGACTCTACCAAAAAGCTTCTAGAAACAATAGATTCATATAGCAAGGTGGCTGGCCACAAAATCAACCTACAGAAATCAATGGCCTTTTTGTACACCAATAATGATAGGGAAGAGATGGAAGTCAAGAAGGCAATCCCATTCACAATAGTGCCACACACACAAACTCAAATATCTTGGAGTCAAGTTGACGAAAGATGTGAAGGACCTATACAAAGAAAACTATAAAGCCCTGCTCCAAGAAATAAGAGAGGACACACGGAAATGGAAACACATACCCTGCTCATGGATTGGCAGGATTAACATCATTAGAATGGCAATACTCCCCAAAGCATTATACAGATTTAATGCAATTCCCTTAAAAATACCCATGACATTCTTCAAGGAAGTGGATCAAACACTTATAAAGTTCATCTGGAACAATAAACACCCTCGAATAGCTAAAGCACTCCTAGGGAAAAGGAAAATGGGAGGCATTACTTTCCCCAACTTTAAACTGTACTACAAAGCAATAGTTATCAAAACAGCATGGTATTGGAATAAAGACAGACCCTCAGATCAGTGAAATAGGCTTGAGTTCTCAGAGAACATTCCCCATACATACAATTACCTAATTTTTGACAAAGGAGCAAGAAATCCTAAGTGGAGCAGGGAAAACCTCTTCAACAAGTGGTGCTGGCAGAACTGGTTAGCCACTTGCAAAAAAGCGAACATAGACCCCCCAGTTAACATCATGTATGAAGGTAAAATCCAAATAGATTAAAGACCTTGATATCAGACCGGATACCATAAGGTATATAGTACAACACGTTGGTAAAACACTCCATGACATTGAGACTAAAGGCATCTTTCAAGGAGGAAACTGCACTTTCCAAACAAGTGGAAACAGAGATCAACAGATGGGAATACATTAAAGCTTCCTCACCCAAAAGAAATAGTGCCCAGGATACAAGAGTCACCCACTGACTCGGAGAAACTATTCACCCAACACCCTTCAGATAAGGGGCTAATATCCAAAATATACAGGGCACTGACAGAATTTTACAAGAAAAAAAATCTAATCCCATCAAAAAATGGGGAGAAGAAACAAACAGACACTTTGATAAAAAAGAAATACAAATGGCCAAAAGGCACATAAAAAATGTTCCTCGTCACTAATCATCAGGGAGATGCAAATCAAAACAACAATGAGATACCACTTCACACCGCAGAGATTGGCGCACATCACAAAGAATGAGAACAATCAGTGCTGGCGGGGATGTGGAGAGAAAGGAACTCTTATCCACTGCTGGTGGGAATGCCGCCTAGTACAGCCTCTATGGAAAGCGATATGGAGATTCCTCCAAAATCTGGAAATTGAGCTCCCGTTCGACCCAGCTATTCCCTTCCTAGGGATATACCTTAAGAACACAAGAATACAATACAAAAACCCCTTCCTCACACCTATATTTATTGCAGCACTATTCACAATAGCCAGGCTCTGGAAACAACCAAGATGCCCTTCAACAGACGAATGGCTAAAGAAACTGTGGTACATATACACAATGGAATATTATGCAGCTGTCAGGAGAGATGAAGTCATGAAATTTTCCTATAAATGGATGTACATGGAATCTGTCATGCTGAGTGAAATAAGTCAGAGGGAGAGAGAGAGATGCAGAATAGTCTCACTCATCTATGGGTTTTAAGAAAAATAAAAGTCATTTTTGTAACAATCCTCAGAGACAATGAGAGGAGGGCGGAACACCAGCTCACTCCATGAAGCTCACCACAAAGAGTGGTGAGTACAGCTATAGAAATAACTACACAGAGAACTACCATAATCAAGTGAATGAATGAGGTAAATGGAAAGCCTGTCTGTAGTACAGGTGGGGGTGGGGTGGGATGGAGGGAGATTGGGGACATTGGTGGTGGGAATGTTGCACTGGTGAAGGGGGTTGTTCTTTACATGACTGAAACCTAATCACAATCATTTATGTAATCAAGATGTTCAAATAAAGAAGAAGAAAAAAAGAAACATCTGAACCTTTGAAGAATTACTTTCCAAATAAATTAAAGGATATTGAATGATATTGAATTTTGTGCAAATGAGTTTCTTAGATTTTGGTTACTTTTGATCTAAAAGTTAATTGGAAATTTTAGTTAAAATGTTCAACAAGAAGTAGCCCTACAAAGTACAAGCTACAAAATGTTGAAGCAGCCAACAAATTATATTATTGTGACAAAGAAAGACATTAAAATTTATTTCTGAAAAGTTAGGGAAAAGATTAATGAGAACTTAAATGGTACATAAGATTAAAATTTAAAAGTATAATTTGCTTTGACATATTGATTTATGCAGGGTGAACCTTTTATTTAGAGTCTATTTTTAAAGAAATAATATATATTAACCTCCAAACATGGAATGTATTTAAGAAGTCCCACGATTTTTCAGAATGTAAATTTGGAAAAATAATCAAAGATGAAGAGAAAATTTATTTGATGTATTTTCTCTAATACAAATATTTTTTGAAGAATGGGAACTGAATGGAAGTCAAGAGCAAAAAATATCTGGAGTGTTTTTATATTCATACCATTGGCTTTAAAATTTCCAGGTAAAGAAGTTGAAGCAATAATACAGTGTGTCTGGCCCTTGCCTTGCACCTGGGCACTAGATTCGATCCCCAGAACCTGATATAGTCCCCTGATCATTAGTAATTCCTGAGTAGAGTCAGGAGTAAGCCCTGAATACTGCCAGATGTGGTCCCCAAATAAAATAAAACCAAAGTAATAAAAATGATCAATTATAGCATCTATAGAGAGAATATATTCCTAACTTAAAGCATCATGACCTCAGAAAAAGTACGTTGCAGTGGTCAGTGTTTTCAAGTGTATTAATTATTGTGTTAATCACCCATTACTAAAACATATGAGGTAACTTATAATCATAATCATATAATATCTTAGTGACATTGAGCAAGTAGAATTTATTGTTCAAGTATCTGGAATCATCAGCTAAGGGCCTTTCTGGGCTTGGCTGGACTTGCCTCATTGCTGGGATGTTGGCTGGCATCAGATGATAAGTCCTTCTCTATTGCCTTGTTTCTGTTCTCTCGGATGATATAGGCCTGGTATGGTTATGGGCAATGCTTTTCAAGACTGCTAGTATCACACTTGCCATCCTCTCATTTGTTTAAGGAAATTCTATCATAGGGATTAGAATAAGACGGAGATCACAGCAAAATTGTGTTGTTAATGGTGTGTAAATGGGAGGAGCAGTGAACTGGGCAGTCTACCATGATCTAAAATGCATTCTCAGGGGCCGGAGAGATAGCATGGAGGTAAGGCATTTGCCTTGCATGCAGAAGGATGGTGGTTCGAATCCTGGCATCCTATATGATCCCCTGCCAAGAGCGATTTCTGAGCATAAAGCCAGGAGTAACCCCTGAGCACTGCCAGGTGTGACCCAAAAACCAAAATAAATAAATAAATAAATAAATAAATACATAAAATGCATTCTCAAAAATATTCCAGCAATTTTTTGAGGAAAAATAAAACATTAACATGAATGCTTTTAAAAAATTAGCAACAATTTTTCAGTGCTATTTGCAATAGCAAAATGTAGGAGCAAACTAAATTTGTTGGCAGATGATGTTAAAGAGGTTGTACTACTCAACTATTAAAAAGATGAAAATTGGGCCTGAAGAGATAGCACAGCGGTGTTTGCCTTGCAAGCAGCCGATCCAGAACCTAAGGTGGTTGGTTCGAATCCCGGTGTCCCATATGGTCCCTCATGCCTGCCAGGAGCTATTTCTGAGCAGACAGCCAGGAGTAACCCCTGAGCATCGCCAGGTGTGACCCAACCCCCCCAAAACAAGATAAAAATTAAAAATAAATAAATAAAAGGATGAAAATTTTCCATTGGCAGCAAAATGGAAGGAGTTTGAGGAGATTACTATGTAAAGCAAAACAAGCATGAAGAAAAAAATGTGTTGTGTGAGTTAATTTACATGTACACTATTAAGGATATGAAATTGATGAAAAAAATAAACCAGTGGATATTTAAACAGTACTAAAATTACCTGAAGAAAATTGGGTGGGGGTAGGGGTGGAGACAAGATAATGAATGTGTGAAAAGGATTATGGCTTTCATTTTTTAAAAAAATATAGAAAAGAGTTTCAGTGATATGTATGAGTTATAGGTGCTAAGATACTGAAGAAAGCATATTCAAATGTATCAAGGTATGTACATATTGCCAGTTATTTGAATTTTAGAGCAATTTTATAGGTTTATTATTATGAAACCATTGATCATTGAACACATTTATCTGTTATATGATTAATTTTTTAGTGTTCCTTTTTATTTGTTCAGTGTCCCTATTTATTTATTTGTTTGTTTATTTATTTATTTATTTATTTATTTATTTATTTATTTATTTATTGGTTTTTGAGCCACACCCGGTGGTGCTCAGGGGTTACTCCTGGCTGTCTGCTCAGAAATAGCTCCTGGCAGGCACGGGGGACCATATGGGACACCAGGATTCGAACCAACCACCTTTGGTCCTGGATCGGCTGCTTGCAAGGCAAAAGCCGCTGTGCTATCTCTCCGGACCCCAGTGTCCCTTTTTATTACAGAAGTTTGAGTTTGCGGGACTGGAGTAGTGGCGCAATACAGTAGGGCATCTGTCTTGCACACACTAAACTAGGACGGACCACAGTTTGATCCCTGGCATCCCATATGGTTCCCCAATTCAGGAGCAATTTCTGAGCACATAGCCAGGAATAACCCCTGAGTATCAAATGGGTGCAGCCCAAAAACCAAAAAAGAAAAAAAGAGTTTGACCTTGGGACTGAAGAGATAATTTAGAAGGTAAGGTGCTTGTCTTGCATGTAGTTCTATTCCTGGAAACACATCATTCCCTCAACTCTGCCAGGAGTAGTGCCTGAGCACAGAACTAGAGTAATTCCTTAACACCAGTGGGTCTGGACCAAGCACACGGTTAGTGTACTCTAAAAATTGCTTCTTCCTAATGTCCCCCACCCAAATTCAGTTTGGATGATAGATTGTGTTTCTTTAGTTTTTAGATTATGCCTTGGCGATGCTCACTCCTAGCTTACTCCTGGCTCTGCAGTCAGGGATCATTCCTGTCAGGGCTTAAGGGACCATATGGGATGTTAAGGATCAAACCCAGGCTGGCTGCGTATAAGGCAAGTGCCCAACCTTATGCTCCTGGATGATAAATTATTTGAAGACGTTCCATAATCCCATCTTTAGATACAGCCACTATTAGCAGCTTTGAGCTAGATTTTTAAAATTTTATCTATGTGTGTTTTTAAAACAAAACTGGGGATGACCTATATTGTTTTCTATAACTGATAATATTTTATATTGTGAGTTTTTCTCCTCCTCCTCCTCTTTCTTCTTCTTTTCCTCCTCTTTTCTTCTTTTTTTTTGGGTCTTTGCATCACATCAGGTGGTGCTTATTAGACCAGCAATCAGGTGGTGCCAGCTATTAAATGTGAATTTTTTTTTCTAGGTCATTGACTACTTCTCTAAAACAAAATATTTCCAAAGAGTCCAAGTGTGTTTCTATATGTTCCATGATCTGTTTATTTTATGTTATTTTTTTTTATAAGTAAATAACGGTTGTATTTAGGCTATTCCAGTGCAGGTTCTCCTCAAGGCCACACACACACTTCATTGTTGCTTGCATTCTGCTGGGTTTTGATCCTTCTTTGAGTCATAGTCTGGATCATTTTCCTCATCTCCTTCCTCTTCCCCTTCCTCATCTGCTTCTTCACCTTCTTCATCATAATCATCATAATCATCTTCAATAGCTTCTCCAGTAAAGTATAACACTGATCTTGGAATTATATGCTCACATAAAAAGTGACCAATTTCAAAGTCTGCAGCCAGGATAGCTTCAGCAGCATCATCCAGATCTCCACTCTCAGGAACTTCACAGGGAGCAAAAAACTTAAAGAAAGAGTCATTGGAAACTGTCTTGATCATGGTTCGAACTGTCCCACGTCCCTTGTGTTTCTGCTTCTTTTTAATCGTTTTCAAAGTAACATTCTTTCCTTTTTTTCCAATCTATCTGGCACCCAGTACAGCCCATAATTTCTGGCCCATCGAAAGAAAAGGGATCGGAATCATCTGGTTGTCAGTACTTCATTTGTGAAATAGTCATTGGGGTCAAAGTGAAATTCTAAGACAAAACTCATAGGCTGGCCAGCATCTGAGAACTTCACTTTAATATCTTTCAAATGCTTCAGAATAGGTTCATCATGTTCCTGAACCATATCACTGAGCAAGTCAACATTCTTAAAAACAGTTAGCCAAAATTCAGGAATTCCCTTAGGGTCTTCTTTTTCTTCATCTTTTCCTCATCTTCAATTGTGACCTTGTCTTTCATCTCCTCCGCTATTTCATCCTCCTCATTCGGTTTCCATTCACATTCTTCTTCCGTAGGTTCATAAATTGCGTTAATGATCTCAAATCACTTATCAAATAGAGGCTGATAGAGAACAGCATACTTTCTTTCAAGATCATGAACTTCCTCATAGAATTTGGCTTCTATCTGTGCACATTTAACTTGAAGGTTTTTGAGAGCATTTACTCGCCTTTTAACTACCCGAGGCAAGTTGTCAATGTCCGCCATGCTGTAAAAATTCTATGTACGGGGGAAGCGCGGCCGGCACAAGCAGGGAGCCCCGCGAGCGAGCAGACGGCGCCAAGAAAGGCCGAGAGCCCGCGGCTCAAGCTCATATACATCCACGATCTATTTAATCAACAATTTATCATAAGAATGAATGTTATATGAGTGAATGTTATATACAATGAATGTTGCTAACTATAAACCGAAAACTCTTGTCAATTAACAGGGATAAAATTTTCTTTTTCTTTCTTTCTTACCATGCCAGAAATTCAGTACAGAATACAGGATACAGAAATCTTAGATACAGGAAGTCCTAGATGTCAGTTTAAGCAGGGACCTGGAAATAAAATTAAATCTATAATCTTGGGGTTTTTTTCTTTTAAGAAGAGAGCAAAGAAAAATAGCACTGCAGTGAGATGACATTGCTTTGCCCTTTCACAAACCAAAAGATATTTATTTCCCAAGTCTCTTGGAGGCTGATTATGATTGGAAGACTTTCAGCTTCCTGTTTAACCCTGCAAGCCTCAGGCTGAGGGTCAATTACTTGATGAAGTGAGGGCCTATAGTCCCAACTCTTTGTGCACCCGGGCGATTAGATGCATGACTTGGACTGGTTTGGAGAAGTCACTTATATTTGTTTGGTGGGAAGCTGGGTCAGGGGTGGTGAGAAGACACAGCCCTTAATTTGATATAACCCAGCTGTCCAAACACATACAATTCAATTCAGGCAGTCACTCATTCCACCCCTTCACCCCCCACCCAGATGTTTACCATCACACTATCTCTGATTATCTTTCCTTCTAGCCAATGTAACTTGTACTAATCATGTTGGTCAAAGAGTTGCATTTGCTTTTAATTAGAAGACATCTATTTTGATTCAGCAGGCCCTCTGCTGCAATATAGACATACAGCTAACATTATTAATATGCTTTAAATTATAAGTGCTTTTGCCTCCTGATATATCACATGAGGTTTACATTCCATCTTGGAGTTGACATAGGAGAATACTAAAATTATACGGCATTTTTGCTGAGTTCTAATATTGGTTGGAATATGAAGAAGTATAGTTTCTGGGCACATTCTCTAAACAATTAAATACCATCATCATTTAGTTTGTAGGCCACACTCAGTGGTGCTCAAAACTACTTTCAATTCTGTGTTCAGGGATCACTATAGAAGGTGTTCAGAGGACAATATATGGTACCAGAGAATTAAACTGGGGTCAGCTACATGCAAGTTTAATGTCATGTCTTACTATCTCTTTGGCCCTTTCTCTTTTTCTTTTCCATCATTTCTTTCATTTCTCTGATTTTCTCTAATCACCTTCTTGGTTAGTCTTGGTTTATGCCTCATGGTTTTCCCATAACACCATAACATTGGTTTTTCCATAACATTGTACATAGTCTACACTCACCTCCTGGATTTAGCTTCTGATACGTTTATCTAGAATAGAGAAGTCTATCTATTTTGCTTTGGGGCCACACTACCAGTGCTTAAGAGTTGCTCCTGGCTCTGATGGGCTTGAGGGACCAAATTCGGGGTGACCATATACAAGGCAAATGCCCTACCCACTATCCTGTGCTCCTACCTTGAACAGAAATCAAATTTAAGCAATTAACAAGATCAGGCACAACTTAAAATTTTGTCGGACAGAATCTGAAAGGTCCAGCATGTTTTTCCCATAAACAGAAAGTGGCTTTACAAAACCAGCTCAAATTATTGCCCAGTACAATAGATATTCTGCTAACAGCCTTATATGCCTCATTTTGGACTGAATGTATATACAAATGTTGATGCTTTAGCTCATTGTTTCTCGATCTTTTTCCAATCATGACCCCTCTTTCAAACTGTGGTCCCCTGTTCTATAAGTTTATGCTCTAGTATTGTGCCATGGTGTCCCATTTATGCAATTTTTACTTGTGCCCTCCAAATATCCTGGGGATATTTTCTTACATCCTTCCCCCCACAGAGAAACAGACTCTATTCTAGAGTATGACTATATTTGGAGGTGGGACCACTACTAAGAAAGTAGTTAAAGTTAAATGAGGTCACACAGGTGAGACTATGAACCAGTAAGATTAGTGTCCTTTTGCAAAGAGAGATTCTAGATTGTTGTATATGCTGATTCCTTCTCTCTACCTCCAGTTATGCACATAGAGAAGTGTCTAAGCATAAAACTGGCAATGATGAGGAGTAAGGAGGAGAATTTCACTTTGCTCAGTGACAGTCATAGTCCTTACAATGACAGCAAGATCACTTACCTTAAATTTACGTCTCCCTTGAAGATCTACCACACAATTTATTGAGATACTCTGCTGCTTGGAAGGGAAATGGAAGAGAATGATGCTCATTTTATAGGATCAGTGCCAGTCATTGTGTGAAGTTATTTACATACAACCCAGACAACATGTGCTCCCCAGAGTCACAACAAAATTTGTTTCACCCTATTTATGAAGTGTAAATTCTCCATGGGAAAGACATCCTATTTGAGGATCTATTGGCAAAAGGTAGGAAAGAAAAAATAGTTTGGCATAAAGTAATATTTGCCACTTAAATGATACCAGACCTTAGGCACACAGAGATGGAAAAGTGTAATTTTCAGGAGCTCAATTTTTTTTGAGGGGGCCACACCCGACTGTGCTCTTTGCTCTGTGCTCAAGAATTGCTCCTGGGGCCCGTAGAGATAGCACAGCGGCGTTTGCCTTGCAAGCAGCCGATCCAGGACCAAAGGTGGTTGGTTCAAATCCCGGTGTCCCATATGGTCCCCCGTGCTTGCCAGGAGCTATTTCTGAGCAGACAGCCAGGAGTAACCCCTGAGCACCGCCGGGTGTGGCCCAAACACCAAAAAAAAAGAAAGGAAAGAAAGAAAGAAAGAAAGAAAGAAAGAAAGAAAGAAAGAAAGAAAGAAAGAAAGAAAGAAAGAAAGAAAGAAAGAAAGAAAGAAAGAAAGGAAGGAAGGAAGGAAGGAAGGAAGGAAGGAAGGAAAGAAAGAAAGAAAAAGAAAGAAAGAAAAAGAAAGAAAGAAAGAATTGCTCCTGGTAGGCCTTGGGGAATATATCAGGTATGGGATTGGACCCAGGCTGACTGTTTACAAGGCAAATGCTCTACCTGCTGTACTATGACTTTGACTTTTTAGTTTTTGTTTCAGGGCCACACCAGGTGTGGGTTTATTCCAGACTCTACACTCAGGTGCCACTCCTCTAGGACTTGGGGGTGAGGATGGAATTCCAGGACTCTAATTTTTGACTGTACAAGTCAAACACCTACCTGCTGTACTTCCTCTCTGGTCCCTCTTAATTTTAAGTGTAAAGAAAAAACTTCAATATTCTGATATGTACAGAAAGAAAGAGAATTTTCTCAGTTTCAAGGGACTTTTAGAGACAGGATGACCTAGGTGGAGGGCACTGGAGAAGATAGGAAGGAGGCCTCTTGACTCAAAGAGTCTTGAAGAATGGTTAAAAAAAAGAGAACATTTCAGCAGAGAATAGCACTCAAAGATCATTAGTCAAGATGGCCTAGGTAATGTTGAATGATATTCAAGGTTCCTCTGGAAGGTGAGGAGGAGGATAGTAGAGATAACTGTCCCAGAATCTACTTTCTGCTAGAACTGCAGATTCAGCTGCCTCCCCCCTCTGACTGACACAACTCACATCTCCCTCAACCTGCAGTTCAATTTCTTCAGAGAACAGAATAGATAGCTTTCAGAGTCCAGGGCTCTTCCACCATAGGTAAATAGATGTTTGGTGCCACATCATTCACAGATCTTTATTGGGGGCATTTCTGAGTATTGTAGGAAGTTAAGACTTCCTTGGCAATGAGTTTTTAGGAAGTAATAAAGCCAAGATGGGAACTGAAAAGAATCCCCTTTGCCAACCCAAACTCCAAGTTTAGGCCCTTTCTGAAGAGGATTCTTAGGAACTGGGACCCTGATAAGAATCTGAATGATACCAGTCCAAATGGAGATGGGTGAACCTCCTCAGGAGAGGGAAACTTCATCAGGAATCAAAAAGTCCTGATAAGACTATAGAAAGACAACCAAAAGTTCAAAGTCTTTTTCCTTTGATAACATTTTAGCATCTAGTAAGGGATCCTTGGAGTGGGTGGGACTTTGAACAGGTTAGAAAGAACTTGATCAACAACACACCAAGCAGCAGGTTGGAAGATGGCAGACTCATGTCCTCAAAGCAATCACTTTGTCTACAGAATCACATGAAGGGTTTTTTTTTTGTTTTGTTTTGTTTTTTTTTTTGGAGGGAGCTTTGGGTCACACCCTGTTATGTTCATCATGGCTTACTCCTGACTCTACACTCTTAGACGTGTTCAGGGGAATATATGTGCTGCTGGGGATGAAACCCAGGTTGGCTATATGCAAAGTAAGTGATTTTCTCTTATAGATTTTTGCTGAGATTCTCACCAGAAGACTGAAAAACCAAGCATCATACCCTGAGAAGTAGGAAAACGATTTAATTTTATGCCAGCAGACCTCCAAAGACTGGGATCCTGTACAAAGGCAAGAACTTCATTTTATAGAATATATGGATTGGGTCAGGGGAAAGTGGGAGCTGGCAGGAGAGTTCAGGAGCAGAAATTCCCAAGCATGTTCACACAGCAGGTTCTGGACCAGCTCAAAACATGAACACATTTGGGATACATTCCCAGGTTCCCAAGGTGATAAAGCCAGATGAGGACCACCTCAAGGACATCCCAAAAGCGCTCCATGGTTATGTCATGTTGCCCAAACCTAGATGTCCCTGACATTTCCTGTACTCTGTTGTTAACTTCCTGAAGTTAGTCTTGAAGTCTGAAATGTATAAAATGTTCATCATATTTCTCTGGGTCCAAAATTTCTCTCATAAAGAGTTTTTTTTTGTTTGTTTCTTTTTCTCTATCATCTAATGAAACTCATTTCTATGAGACTAGGCATCTAACCTGGAAAACCTGGACAGGGCTCAGGATTGCCTTTAATTTCCCTGAAGAGTCAAATCTTGTTCCGGGAAGTGCTGGGCGGCAGTCGGGAACGGACTCGGAGTAGCTGGCGGGGAGGATTGGATGCCCGATCACCTGAGGACCGGAACCGTCGCAGCCTTGTCCCTGGCAGCCTGCCTTCCCGTGAGCCTTCCGTGGAGACGCTGGCCTTCCCGTGAGCCTTCCATGGAGGTGAGTCGACATGCCCAGAAAGGGAGGAGCCACTGAACTCTGCTGGATCTCAGATGCCAGCACCCCTATCTGCCTCTCTTCTATGCTGTGCTGCATTTTTGGCCTCATTTCATCCTGTGTGTGGCTCATCTGTGGACGGCCCACCTTCCCATGAGTCTACCGTGGAGGTGAGTTGACACACCCAGAAAGTGAGGAGCCACTGAAATCTGCTGGATCTCAGATGCCAGCATCCCTATCTGCCTCTCTTCTGTGCTGTCCTGTATTTTCGGCCTGATTTCATCCTGCGTGTGGCTCATCTGCGGACAGCCAGCCTTCCCGTGAGCCTTCCGTGGAGATGGCCCACTTTACCATGAGCCTTCCGTGGAGGAAGCCCAAGCAGCTGCAAAGGAGCCTGAACAATTGACTGGAAACCTCTGATCCCAAACTTTTATCATCAACTGAAACTACGCCTTCACAGTGTGGCCCAACTGTGAAAAATTGTGAGTGCTGCTTGTGTGTGTCTGTCTACTATCCTGTTGTGTGAACCTCTTGGGAGTGGGCTAAAAAGAGGCTCCAGCAGAGCACTTAGATCTGCTTCTATGCCGCCGTGCGCTCTTTCTAAGAAAAGAACACCATCGCAACAGGAAGAAAAAAATCACACTAAGACCTGGGTTGGATCACAGAAGCAAGCATTTCTCTCCAGACTGTCTTCTCTGCTGCGTGCTCGGGCCTTAGATTTGATCCTGTGTGAGGCTTCATCCACGGAGGACTCCCCTCCCTTAGAGGCAAGTCGGCCCATCCTAAAAGGGCGGAGCCAGAGGAGTGTGCTGCCTGCATCATTTAGCCAATGAATACCACAACAACACGTAGAAAAACCCATAATACAAGTGTGACAATGGGGAAACAATGCAGCCAGAATCAGACATAGAGAATGAAGATAACAATTCTGATGACCAGATAATGACCAACCAACTAATAAACCTCTCAGATAAGGACTTTAGACTAGCAATATGGAAGGTGCTCAACAGACTCCAAGAAACCATGGATCGAGTTGAACAGAACACTAATAAGAACCAAGAAAATATGAAGACAGAAATCACAAAACTCCAAACTGAAATAACATGTCAACTAACAGGCCTGTAAAACTCAGTAAACTAAGTGAATGACAAAATGGATAAGATTTGGGACAGGGTATCAGAAGTTGAGAATAGACTTGGTGCTGTGGAAGATGAGATACATAACAATTCCATACAGCAGGAGAGATTGGAAAAAAAAACTTAAAGCAAATGAACAGACAATACAAAAATTAGTCAAAGAATGGGAACAGATGAAAATAGAAGTCTATCATAAGCTCAACAGAAACAACTTAAGAATCATTAGAGTCCCAGAGACCCAGGAAGAAAATTTCCAGGAAGAATCAACTGTCAAGAACATCATTAAAAAGAAACTTCCAGAGCTAAAGAATATATGTGATCAAATCCTGCATGCTCGAAGAGTACCAACCAAAAGAGACCCCAGAAAAACCACCCCAAGACACATCCTAGTCACAATGACAAATCCCACAGATAGAGACAGAATTCTGAAAACAGCAAGATCAAAAAAGGAAATTACATTCAAGGGAGCATCCTTGAGATTTACAGCAGACCTGTCACCAGAAACACTCAATGCCAGAAAGCAGTGGTGGGATATTGTGACAAGACTGAATGAAATGAATGCTTCACCTAGAATACTGTACCCAGCAAAACTCACTTTCTGGTTTGACGGAAGAATACATGGTTTCACAGACAAAAAACAGCTCAGAAACTTTACAGACTCAAAACCAGTCTTAAGAGAAAAACTGAAAGACCTAATTTAAGACAAGACTATGGGGCCAGGCGGTGGCGCTAAAGGTAAGGTGCCTGCCTTTCCTGCGCTGGCCTTGGACGGACCGCGGTTCGATCCCCCGGTGTCCCATATGGTCCCCCAAGCCAGGAGCAACTTCTGAGCACATAGCCAGGAGTAACCCCTGAGTGTTACCGGGTGTGGGCCCCCCCCCCCCAAAAAAAAAAGACAAGACTAACCAAAAGACACACCAAATTTCTATATTAAGATGGCATTAAATCCCAGGACAATTTTTTGTCTCAATGTCAATGGACTAAATGCACCAGTTAAGAGACACAGAGTGGCTAAATGGATCAAAAAACTCAATCCAACCTTCTGCTGCCTACAAGAAACGCACCTGAATAGTCAGAACAAACATAGACTCAAAATAAAAGGCTGGAGAAAAATTATCCAAGCAAACAACACCCATAAAAAAGCTGGAGTGGCCATACTAATATCAGATAATACAAACTTTATACTCAGGAAGGTTGTAAGAGACAAAGATGGACATTTTATATTAACCAAGGGGTACGTAGAGCAGGAAGAAATCACTCTCCTAAACATATATGCACCTAATGAGGGACCAGCAAAATATTTAATACAACTGTTGACAAATCTGAAAAAATAATATCAATAACAACACAATAATTGTGGGGGACCTCAACATGGCTTTGTCAACACTGGATAGGTCAACCAGACTGAAACCCAACAAGAATATACTAGACCTGAAAAGAGAAATGAAAGAAAGAGGCCTAGTGGATATATATAGGACATTCCATCCTCAAAAACCTGGATACACATTCTTCTCCAATGTACATGGGACATTCTCCAGAATAGACTAATGCCGGCACATAAAACATACCTCCATAATATCAAGCGGATAGAAATTTTGCAGACTACCTTTGCTGACCACAAGGCTCTGAAATTATTTGTGAACTCCAAAGGGACTCAGAAGAAAAACTTTAACACCTGGAAGTTAAACAGCCTCATACTCAATAACCAGTGGGTCCCAGATGAGATCAAGGAGGAAATCAAAAGGTTCCTGGAAACAAATGACAATAAAGACACAAACTATCAGAATTTATGGGACACAGCAAAAGCAGTACTGAGAGGAAAATTTATAGCTTTGCAAGCACACATCAGGAAGGAAGAAGAAGCTTACCTGAGTAGCTTAATGACACAGCTAATAGAACTAGAAAGTGCTCAACAAAAGGACCCAAAAATAGGGAGACAGAAGGAAATAACAAAGCTGAGAGCAGAAATCAACGAAGTGGAAATCCAAAAAACAATCCGAAAGATCAACGAAAGCAGAAGTTGGTTCTTTGAAAAAATAAACGAGATTGATAGACCACTGGCAAACCTAAAAAAGAAAGAGAGAGAGAGAGAGAGAGAGAAACTTGATAACTCGTATTAGGAATGAAAAAGGAAAGATCACTACTGATATGGCAGAGATTCAAAGGGTAATCAGAAACTACTTTGAGAAACTCTACGCCACTAAAAATGAGAACCTGGAAAAAATGGGTAAATTCTTGGACTCTTATAATCTTCCACGGTTGAAGGAAGAGGATGTAGCATATCTAAACACACCCATCACCATTGATGAAATTAAAATGGTAATCAAATGTCTGCCCAAAAACAAAAGCCCAGGCCCAGATGGATTCACTAATGAATTCTTTCAAACTTTCCAAGAGGAACTACTACCAATCCTGGCAAGATTCTTTCATGAAATTGAACAAACGGAAACACTTCCAAATAGCTTTTATGAAGCCAACATCACCTTGATACCTAAACCAGACAGAGATACTACGAAAAAAGAAAATTACAGACCAATATTGCTGATGGATGCAGATGCAAAGATCCTCAATAAAATCCTGGCAAATAGGATTCAATGCCTCATTAAGAAGATCATCCACTACGATCAAGTAGGTTTCATCCCAGGAATGCAAGGATGGTTTAACATCCATAAATCTATCAACATAATACACAACATCAACAAGAAAAATAAAAACCACACGATCATATCAATAGATGCTGAGAAAGCATTTGATAAGTTCCAACACCCATTCTTGATCAAAACTCTCAGCAAGATGGGAATGGAAGGAACTTTTCTCAATATAGTTAAGGCCATCTACCACAAGCCAGTGGCAAATATTATCCTCAATGGAGAAAAACTAAAAGCCTTCCCTCTAAATTCTGGCACAAGACAAGGCTGTCCTCTCTCACCACTCCTATTCAACATAGCACTGGAAGTACTCGCTATAGCGATTAGGAAAGAAAAAGATATCAAGGGAATCCAGATAGTAAAGGAAGAAGTCAAGCTCTCACTCTTTTCAGATGACATGATACTCTACTTAGAAAACCCCAAAGACTCTACCAAAAAGCTTCTAGAAACAATAGACTCATATAGCAAGGTGGTAGGCTACAAAATTAACACACAAAAATTAATGGCCTTTCTATACACCAATAGTAATAAGGAAGAAATGGACATTAAGAAAACAACCCCATTCACAATAGTGCCACACAAACTCAAATATCTCGGAATCAACTTGACTAAAAATGTGAAGGACCTATGCAAAGAAAACTATAAAACTCTGCTCCAAGAATAAGAGACGACACATGGAAATGAAAACATATACCCTGCTCATGGCTTGGCAGGATTAACATCATCAAAATGGCAATACTCCCCAAGGCATTATACAGATTTAATGCTATCCCTCTAAAGATATCTATGTCATTCTTCAAAGAAGTAGATCAGGCACTTTTGAAATTTGTTTGGAGCAATAAACACCCTAGAATAGCTAAAGCAATCATTGGGAAAAAGAATATGGGAGGAATTACTCTCCCCAACTTTAAACTTTACTACAAAGCAATAGTTATCAAAACAGCATGGTATTGGAATAAGGACAGGCCCTCGGATCAGTGGAATAGGCTTGAATACTCAGAAAATGTTCCCCAGACATACAGTCACCTAATTTTTGATAAAGGAGCAGGAAATCCTAAATGGAGCAGGGAAAGCCTCTTCAACAAGTGGTGTTGGCAGAATTGGATAGCCACTTGCAAAAAATTGAACTTAGACCCCCAGCTAACATCATGTACGAAGGTAAAATCCAAATGGATTAAAGACCTCGATATCAGACCCAAAACCATAAGATATATAGAACAACACATAGGCAATACACTCCAGGACATTGAGACTACAGGCATCTTCAAGGAGGAACCTCTCCAAGCAAGTGAAAGCAGAGATTAACAGATGGGAATTTATTAAGCTGAGAAGCTTCTGCACCTCTAAGGAAATAGTGCCCAGGATACAAGAGCCAGCCACTGAGTGGGAGAAACTATTCACCCAATACCAATCAGATAAGGGGCTAATCTCCAAAATATACAAAACAGTGACAGAACGTTAACAAGAAAATAAACATCTAATCCCATCAAAAAAATGGGGAGAAGAAATGGACAGACACTTTGACAAAGAAGAAATACAAATGACCAAAAGACACATGAAAAAATGCTCCACATCACTAATCATCAGGGAGATGCAAATCAAAACAACGATGAGATACCACCTCACACCACAGAGAATGGCACACATCACAAAGAATGAGAATAAACAGTGTTGGCGGGAATGTGGAGAGAAAGGAACTCTTATCCACTGCGGGTGGGAATGCCGTCTAGTTCAACCTTTATGGAAATTAATATGGAGATTCCTCCAAAAACTGGAAATCGAGTTCCCATACGATCCAGCTATACCACTCTTAGGAATATACCCTAGGAACATAAAAATACAATACAAAAACCCCTTCCTTACACCTATATTCATTGCAGCACTATTTACCATAGCAAGACTCTGGAAACAACCAAGATGCCCTTCAACAGACGAATGGCTAAAGAAACCGTGGTACATATACACAATGGAATATTATGCAGCTGTCAGGAGAGATGAAGTCATGAAATTTTCCTATACATGAATGTACACGGAATCTATTATGCTGAGTGAAATAAGTCAGAGAGAGAGAGAAAAACACAGAATGGTCTCTCATCTCTGGGTTTTAAGAAATATGAAAGACATTCTTGCAATAATAATTGTCAGACACAAAAGAGAAAAGAGCTGGAAGTTACAGCTCACCTCAGGAAGCTCACCACAAAGAGTGATGAGTTTAGTTAGAGAAATAACTACATTTTGAACTGTTCTAATAATGAGAATGTATGAGGGAAATGGAAAGCCTGTCTAGAGTACAGGCGGGGGTTGGGTGGGGAGGAGGGAGATTTGGAACATTGGTGATGGGAATGTTGCACTGGTGATGGGTGGTGTTCTTTACATGACTGAAACCCAAACACAATCATGTATGCAATCAAGGTGTTTAAATAAAATATATAAATAAAAAAAATCTTGTTCCAGCAGAAGAATTAAAAATTTTTTACTCAGATGGGAGGGACCAGTTTTCATTCTATATAGATCAAATGGGACTCAGATTAAGGTAACCTAATGGCTACCTTCAGGGACGTGTAGGATCAAAGAGTTCCTCTGTGCAGGGGCTTGTGCAGACTCTATTTGTCCTGACCTTTTTTTGAATGTCACAGGCAAGGTTATGGAGGACTAAATGGAAGGAATCATTACTTTATCTGTGTGGCTCCTGGCTCCCTGCTCTGTTTCTCTCTGTGCTCCCTACTGGCAATAGTAGGATGTTTGCCAGCCTTCCTGGCTTCCACTCACTAGATGCCAGTTACACCAACAAAATCACAGGCATTAAAAATATCTCCCTAGAAATTGCTAAATGTCTCCTGGGAAACAGGCTGTTCCTGTTGAGAACACTGCTTTAGACTAATCACTTTCTTTGTTATACATTGAACTTTGGATACAACTTTTTTGAGCCAAAATGCCTTATTTCATTAAACAACAAAAGCCCAGCCCTGGCTCAGAAGGTGTAATGAGGAATGGCCTCTATCTAACACAGATCATCCTAGACCTGTAATAGGGTATCATAGCAATAAACCTGTCCTATATTGAAAATATTGTAAACCAAACAAGCCAGGGACCCTCTGGAATTACCTTCCATTCTAAATAATGGTTATTTTTTTCAAGTTTGTCTCCTGCAGTAGATTGAAAGCCAGCCTAGCCAGTACTCAATATACATTCATTTTCTTAAAATGGAAGGCCAACTCATATTTAAAAAATAGTCAGATAAAAGCACATTAAACATAATTTTTGACTGCCCTCTCTGGTCTTTTAGGTCAGAATGACCTCTTCTGTGCTTTATTTTCAATCCTGCAAGCAAAAATTCATTCTTCACATACTCGCATACACCCCTGCTATTACCTGAGGAAAATATCAGTAAGGTGCCTGCATTTTCTTTTCCATTGTCTGATCCTTTGATTTAAGGCTTTTTCCCAATCTCTTCTGCTGTGTAAAGTTGTTATGCATCTCATCTTCCAGCGCACTAATTCTATCCTCAGCTGCTTTTACCCTGTTGGAAAGCTCATCCATTATGTTCTTCAATTCGTCTACTGAGTTTTTCAGGCCTGTTATTTCAGTTTGGAGTTTTCTGATTTCTATCTTCACATTCTCTTGATTTTTATTAGTGTTCTGATTTATACTTTCTTTGAGTTCTGTGAGCAACCTCCATATTTCTTCTCTAAATTCCATTTCTGAAAGACTGCTTAGGTGGTTGGCCATTGTTGGATCATCAGAGTTTCCATCTTCATTCTCTATGGCTGAAGTTGGTCTGCGTAGTTTCCCCAGTGTCACACTTATACTGTGGGTTTTTCTACGTGTTGTGGTGGTATTCATTGGCTAGGTGGAGTGCACAGGCTCCTCTGCTTCTACCCCTTGTAGGTGGGCTTAAGGGGGCCAGCAGAGTCAGCTTTATCCACAACTCTGGCCCGGAAACACTCACCTCAGCCAAGGCAAGCTGTCAGGGGATGAATGCCAGAGAAGATCAAAGTTCCCAGGTTGAAGCAAGCTGGGGGAGGCCCCAAAATGTCTGCCGAACCTAAGGGGCCCAGCAGTTAGCTTTATTCGCAACTCTGGCCTGGAAACACTCACCTCAGCCGAGGCAAGCCATCAGGGAATGAATGCCAGAGAAGATCAAAGTTCCTAGGTTGAAGCAAGCCCGGGGAAGCCCCAAAATGTCTGCTGGTCTTAAGGAGCCCAGCAGAGTCTCACCTGCATTTTCTCCACTAAACATTGACTCTGCTGGTTGCACAGCTGGCATCTGAGTGCCCTTTAATTAACAATCATGAATATCATCTCTTAGTGCGCCTGTCGAAGACTTTATCCAATAATTGATTCAGCCTCTACCAGAAATGTGATGGGGACATCTAATTGAGAGAGAGAGAGAGAGAGAGAGAGAGAGAGAGAGAGAGAGCAAATGGCATATCAATTCCCCAGGACCCTCAGTTTTCTAAGTTCTCTTTCTTCACAAAGTCAACTCATTAGAAAAACAGGCCTTGAAGAAAAGCTTCTTCACAGAAGAAAAGCTTTTTCACAGAAATACTTTTGGTGGGGGAAAAGTGAGTTTTCTTTTTCTTTTCTATTTTTTTTTCTAAACAAGAAATGGCCATCTGTGGGAAAAGTCTGTCTTCAGCAGAATCATAGTCCAAATTTTTCTCAGTTAAAATCTGGTTTTTGCTTCCTAGACATGTGCTGAGCTCCAGCAGGGACTGGTGAGTCCACAAAGTGGCCACAGATTGAACAACAGGTACCAAACCCAGAATCACAAATGACCATTGGTAGAAGGCTGTGTCTGCACCTCACACTGCCTGGGTGTGGCTGACTCTTATGCACAAATGAGTCTAGTTTGAGCTTTTGTAGAGCCTGGCATAGAAGAGGCTCTTCTGTGTTTTAGAATTAGTCCCTTAGATGCAAGCATTCCCTCTGGGGAGCCCTACCTAAGACACTGGGTTTCATTAGAGAGATTAAGTGTACAAATGGAAAAATGCCAGACTATATGTAAGATTTAAATTCTGATTTACAACCTACAGTCACCCACCCATGATGTCCATCAATTGCATTCACCAGTTCAAGATGACAACCCAAGATGAGTCAGGCTCAGAAGGGCTGGCTAGTAAATGCCCAGAAAGCCCTACAGTAATTTTTATGACAGCTTCAAATGGCCAGAACTTGATGAATAATATGTCCTAATATTTTAGTGGGTGGTGGTGGATGAGACTGCTTTTACTGATGCTCAGGGACTATGCTTGGATGTATTTCCTGGAAATGTTTGTGGGATCATGTGATGCCAGAGATTGAACCCAGGCTTCCTGCATGCAAAGCATATGCTCTAGTGACTAGTCTATTAAACTCGTTGTGTGTCACCACTCTGTTTTCCTAAAACCTTTTTTTTTTTTTTTTGGTTTTTGGGCCACACCCGGCAGTGCTCAGGGGTTACTCCTGGCTGTCTGCTCAGAAATAGCTCCTGGCAGGCACGGGGGACCATATGGGACACCGGGATTCGAACCAACCACCTTTGGTCCTGGATCGGCTGCTTGCAAGGCAAACGCCACTGTGCTATCTCTCCGGGCCCCCTAAAACAATTTTATTGAGGCACTGGCATTTAGATAGCGTTAATCAAACTATTTGTTCTGCCTTCTCTCTCTCTTCTTTTTTGTGCTATTTTTGTTTATTTTGTTTTTGTTTGTTTGTTTTCCAGTCAAGTGAAGCAGTGGGAGTGAAGAAGGAACAAAAAGATCTGTAATTGTCTGTGATCAATTAATTGTAAACACCACTGCACTCGGACCAGTCTTGTTTGTTTATTTTGGACCATACCTGGTGCTGCTCAGAACTTACTCCTGATTTTGTGCTCAGAGAACACTCCTGGTGGTGCTCAGGTGACCTAATGTGATGCTGGGTATTAAACTATAGAGTTATGCAAGACAAACACCTTATCTCCTGTACTATTGCTTTGGCCCAAAGCCCCACTCCTTTGTATTTATTTATTTTTTTAATATTTTTTTCTCTCTCTCAAGAGAGAACAGGCCTTTCCAAAGGTAGAGAAAGTCCCAGTACACAACCCAGCATGAAGGTGCACATCTCAAGGGGATAGATGAGGGTCATATATGCTCAGGTACTATGTTCTCAGGAAACACATGGAAAAATCACCATTTTTTTTTTTTTTTGGTTTTTGGGTCACACCCAGCAGTGCTCAGGGGCTACTCCTGGCTCTATGCTCAGAAATCTCCCCCTGCAGGCTCAGGGCACCATATGGGATGCCGGGATTCGAACCACTGTCCTTCTGCATGCAAGGCAAATGCCTTACCTCTGTACCCCCCACCTTTTTTTGTTTGTTTTTGGGCCACACCCAGCGGTGCTCAGGGGTTACTCCTGGCTGTCTGCTCAGAAATAGCTCCTGGCAGGCACGGGGGACCATATGGGACACCGGGATTCGAACCAAACACCTTTGGTCCTGGATCGGCTGCTTGCAAGGCAAACGCCACTGTGCTATCTCTCCAAATTCAAAGAAAGCCTTTGAATTTGAATCCAAGGCCTCATAACTGTGAAACTATGTTCTAATACTGAGTTACATCTATGATTCCAGTTTCCCTAATTTTGATTCTTAAATTCAATTTAGGGCCAACCAGACTACTCAACCAAACCTACTCCTCTAAAAAATTATGTAGAATACCTTGCTTCTGACTAACTCCACTTCTGTCCTCCCAAAATCAATAGCTTTCAGCCAGGGACATTTCAATCCTTCCCTTTTTCCCCCACCATAAAATATCCTTCTTTGCTACCTTGGAGTCTCTACCATAATGTAAATGATGTGGCAGCCTCCTCACTTACTGGGAGCTCTGAATTAGTCTCCTTTGCTGAATTCATTGGATTCCTCTTCATTGATTTTCATGGAATGTTGGGAATAGGTCCAGCTAAGTAAATGGGATCAAGAACACGTGGAAGAAACACATGTGGCAGTCCTGCCTCTGTACCTGCATACTTTATCATTTATGTCCAGCCTGTCTCTAAGTCAACCTCCAAGTCATGTAAACCCACCTCTCTCCAAGGGTGAGACATGAGAAACTCAGTTTATGAGCATCATTCCCAACCTATTGTCATGAAAATGCTAGGGTAATTGATAGGGTTTCACATATGCTATTGAGTAAGGGTTAGTATTAGGGTGGGGTTAGAATTAAGGTTAGATTTATAGTTTAGTAAAGGCTCAGGTTTAGAGCTGGCTATGATTAAAGTGAAAAACTACGTTAATATTAGGGTGAATGTCAATTTTGGGGGGTATTTGGTAATAGTGCCTTTGCTAGGGTAAGGGTTAATATTAGGGTGGTGTTAGAGTTAGGGTTAGGGTTAGGGCACAAGTGAAGTTTTGGATTTTGATTTGTTTATGCTAATGTTGAAAATAAAAGTTAATATTAGAATAAATGTCACATTTAAGATTAATTAGTATGATCATACCTTTCCTAGAGTAAGGATTACATGAGTTATGGTTAGGATTAGGATTTAGGTAAGTATTAGGTCCTGATTAGATTTGAATTTAGCTATGGTTAAAGTTGAAAATCTAAATTAATATTAGTGTGAATGTTAAATATAGGGTAATTGGTAAGGTTAGAGTTAGGGCTAGGCCCCTGTGTGCTGTTAAGAAATATTATAATGTGTTACAATCTGGGGACTTGAGGGACAAAGTAATTGTACATGGATTCTGTCTTATTTATCTTAATGTTCTTTGGCTGAAATTTCAAAGTTAAGATATCAGCAAGGGGACTTCTGAGAATTATGTTATGGGTGATTGTCCTTCCACTGTAACTTTACCTTGTCCTCTTTCTTTGTATCCTTGTTCTCATAATTAAAAATTTAAAAAAAATTGCTTTTGCAAAAGCTGGCTCCCTGTGTGTGACACCAGGCGGGGAAAATCCGCGAAAGTACACCGGCCCAGTGGGGCTCAGCTGTGAAAGACTGTGAGTGTGACCTGTCTATGTCTGTCTACTGTCCTCTTGCGTGAAACTCTTGCGAGTGGGGCAAAAAGAGGCTCAGAGGAGCACGGCCGCTCCGCTTCGCTACGCGGCCTTGCACTCTTTCTAAGGAAAGAACACCATTGCAACAAGAAGGAAAAATCACACTAAGAACGGCGCTATATCACAGAAGCAAACATTTCTCTCTGGACTGTCTTCTCTATTGCGTGCTCGGGCCTAAGATTTGACCCAGTGTGAGGCTTCATCCACGGAGGACTCCCCTCCCTTAGAGGCAAGTCAGCCCATCCAGAAAGGGAGGAGCCAGAGGAGTGTGCTGCCTACATCATATAGACAATGAATACCACCACAACACGTAGAAAAACCCACAATACAAGTGTGACAATGGGGAAACAACGCAGGCCAGCATCAGACATAGAGAATGAAGATGACAATTCTGAGGACCAGATAATGACTGAACAACTAATCAACCTCTCAGATAAGGACTTTAGACTAGCAATATGGAAGGTGCTCAACAGACTCCAAGAAACCATGGATCGAGTTGAACAGAACACTAATAAGAACCAAGAAAATATGAAGACAGAAATCACAAAACTCCAAACTGAAATAACATGTCAACTAACAGGACTGAAAAAGTCAGTAAACGAAGTGAATGACAAAATGGATAAGCTCTGGGACAGGGTATCAGAAGCTGAGAATAGACTTGGTGCTGTGGAAGATGAGATACATAACAATTCCATACAGCAGGAGAGATTGGACAAAAAACTTAAAGCAAATGAGCAGACAATGGAAAAATTAGTCAAAGAATGGGAACAGACGAAAATAGAAGTCTATGATAAGATCAACAGAAACAACTTAAGAATCATTGGAGTCCCAGAGACCCAGGAAGAAAATTTCCAGGAAGAATCAATGGTCAAGAACATCATTAAAGAGAAACTTCCAGAGCTAAAGAATATATGTGATCAAATCCTGCATGCCCGAAGAGTACCAACCAAAAGAGACCCCAGAAAAACCACCCCAAGACACATCCTAGTCACAATGACAAATCCCACAGATAGAGACAGAATTCTGAAAACAGCAAGATCAAAAGGGGAAATCATGTTCAAGCAAGCTTCCCTGAGATTTACAGCAGACCTGTCACCAGAAACGCTCAATGCCAGAAAGCAGTGGTGGGATATTGTGACAAGACTGAATGAAATGAATGCTTCACCCAGAATACTATACCCAGCAAAACTCACTTTCCGGTTTGATGGAAGAATACATGGTTTCACAGACAAAAAACAGCTCAGAAACTTCACAGACACAAAACCAGTCTTAAGAGAAAAACTGAAAGACCTAATCTAAGACAAGACTACCCAAAAGACACACCAAATTTTGAAATAAAGATGGCGTTAAATCCCAGGACAATTCTTTCTCTCAACGTCAATGGACTAAATGCACCAGTTAAGAGACACAGAGTGGCTAAATGGATCAAAAAACTCAATCCAACCTTCTGCTGCCTACAAGAAACGCACCTGAATAGTCAGAACAAACATAGACTCAAAATAAAAGGCTGGAGAAAAGTTATCCAAGCAAACAACACCCATAAAAAAGCTGGAGTGGCCATACTAATATCAGATAATGCAAACTTTATACTCAGGAAGGTTGTAAGGGACAAAGACGGACATTTTATATTAATCAAGGGGTACGTAGAGCAGGAAGAATTCACTCTCCTAAACATATATGCACCGAATGAGGGGCCAGCAAAATATTTAATACAACTGTTGACAAATCTGAAAAATAATATCAACAACAACACAATAATTGTGGGGGACCTTAACACGGCTTTGTCAACACTGGACAGGTCAACCAGACTGAAACCCAACAAGAATATACTAGACCTGAGGAGAGAAATGGAAGAAAGAGGCCTAGTGGATATATATAGGACACTCCATCCCCAGAAACCTGGATACACATTCTTCTCCAATGTACATGGGACATTCTCCAGGATAGACTACATGCTGGCACATAAAACATACCTCCATAAGATCAAGAGGATAGAAATTTTGCAGACTACCTTCGCTGACCACAAGGCTCTGAAATTATTTGTGAACTCCAAAGGGACTCAGAAGAAACACTTTAACACCTGGAAGTTAAACAGCCTCATGCTCAATAACCAGTGGGTCCGAGATGAAATCAAGGAGGAAATCAAAAGGTTCCTGGAAACAAATGACAATAAAGACACAAACTCTCAGAACTTATGGGACACAGCAAAAGCAGTACTGAGAGGAAAATTTATAGCTTTGCAAGCACACATCAGGAAGGAAGAAGGAGCTTACCTGAGTAGCTTAATGACACAGCTAATAGAACTAGAAAATGCTCAACAAAAGGACCCAAGAATAGGAAGACAGAAGGAAATAACAAAGCTGAGAGCAGAAATCAACGAAGTGGAAACTCAAAAAACAATCCGAAAGATCAACGAAAGCAGAAGTTGGTTCTTTGAAAAAATAAACAAGATTGATAGACCACTGGCAAACCTAACAAAGAAAGAGAGAGAGAGAAACTTGATAACTCGTATCAGGAATGAAAAAGGAGAGATCACTACTGATATGACAGAGATTCAAAGGGTAATCAGAAACTACTTTGAAAAACTTTACGCCACTAAAAATGAGAACCTGGAAGAAATGGATAAATTCTTGGACTCTTATAATCTTCCACGGTTGAAGGAAGAGGATGTAGCATATCTAAACACCCCCATCACCATTGATGAAATTAAAACAGTAATCAAATGTCTGCCGAAAAACAAAAGCCCAGGTCCAGATGGATTCACTAATGAATTCTATCAAACTTTCCAAGAGGAACTACTGCCAATCTTGGCAAGACTCTTTCATGAAATTGAACAAACAGAAACACTTCCAAATAGCTTTTATGAAGCCAACATCACCTTGATACCTAAACCAGACAGAGACGCTACCAAAAAAGAAAATTACAGACCAATATCACTGATGAATGCAGATGGAAAGATCCTCAACAAAATCCTGGCAAATAGGATTCAATGCCTCGTTAAGAAGATCATCCACTACGATCAAGTAGGTTTCATCCCAGGAATGCAAGGCTGGTTTAACATCCGTAAATCTATCAACATAATACACAACATCAATAACAAGAAAAATAAAAACCACATGATCATATCAATAGATGCAGAGAAAGCATTTGATAAGGTCCAACACCCATTCTTGATCAAAACTCTCAGCAAGATGGGAATGGAGGGAACCTTTCTCAATATAGTGAAGGCCATCTACCACAAGCCAGTGGCAAATATTATCCTCAATGGAGAAAAACTGAAAGCCTTCCCTCTAAATTCTGGCACAAGACAAGGCTGTCCTCTCTCACCACTCCTATTCAACATAGCACTGGAAGTACTTGCTATAGCGATTAGGCAAGAAAAGGATATCAAGGGAATCCAGATAGGAAAGGAAGAAGTCAAGCTCTCACTGTTTGCAGATGACATGATACTCTACTTAGAAAACCCTAAAGACTCTATCAAAAAGCTTCTAGAAACAATAGACTCATATAGCAAGGTGGCAGGCTACAAAATTAACACACAAAAATCAATGGCCTTTCTATATACCAATAGTAATAAGGATGAAATGGACATTAAGAAAACAACCCCATTCACAATAGTACCACACAAACTCAAATATCTTGGAATCAACTTGACTAAATATGTGAAGGACCTATACAAAGAAAACTATAAAACTCTGCTCCAAGAAATAAGAGAGGACACACGGAAATGGAAACACATACCCTGCTCATGGATTGGCAGGATTAACATCATCAAAATGGCAATACTCCCCAAGGCATTATACAGATTTAATGCCATCCCTCTAAAGATACCCATGACATTCTTCAAAGAAGTGGATCAGACACTTTTGAAATTCATTTGGAACAATAAACACCCTCGAATAGCTAAAGCAATCATTGGGAAAAAGAATATGGGAGGAATTACTTTTCCCAACTTTAAACTGTACTACAAAGCAACAGTTATCAAAACAGCATGGTATTGGAATAAGGATAGGTCCTCAGATCAGTGGAATAGGCTTGAATACTCAGAAAATGTTCCCCAGAGATACAACCATCTAATTTTTGATAAAGGAGCAGGAAATCCTAAATGGAGCAGGGAAAGCCTCTTCAACAAGTGGTGTTGGCACAATTGGATAGCCACTTGCAAAAAATTAAACTTAGACCCCCAGCTAACATCATGTACAAAGGTAAAATCCAAATGGATTAAAGACCTCGATATCAGCCCCAAAACCATAAGATATATAGAACAGCACATAGGCAAAACACTACAGGACATTACAGGCATCTTCAAGGAGGAAACTGCACTCTCCAAGCAAGTGAAAGCAGAGATTAACAGATGGGAATATATTAAGCTGAGAAGCTTCTGCACCTCAAAGGAAATAGTGCCCAGGATACAAGAGCCACCCACTGAGTGGGAGAAACTATTCACCCAATACCCATCAGATAAGGGGCTAATCTCCAAAATATACAAGGCACTGACAGAACTTAACAAGAAAAAAACATCTAACCCCATCAAAAAATGGGGAGAAGAAATGAACAGACACTTTGACAAAGAAGAAATACACATGGCCAAAAGACACATGAAAAAATGTTCCACATCACTAATCATCAGGGAGATGCAAATCAAAACAACGATGAGATACCACCTCACACCCCAGAGAATGGCACACATCACAAAGAATGAGAATAAACAGTGTTGGCGGGGATGTGGAGAGAAAGGAACTCTTATCCACTGCTGGTGGGAATGCTGTCTAGTTCAACCTTTATGGAAAGCGATATGGAGATTCCTCCAAAAACTGGAAATCGAGCTCCCATATGATCCAGCTATACCACTCCTAGGAATATACCCTAGGAACACAAAAATACAATACAAAAACCCCTTCCTTACACCTATATTCATTGCAGCTCTATTTACCATAGCAAGACTCTGGAAACAACCAAGATGCCCTTCAACAGACGAATGGCTAAAGAAACTGTGGTACATATACACAATGGAATATTATGCAGCTGTCAGGAGAGATGAAGTCATGAAATTTTCCTATACATGGATGTACATGGAATCTATTATGCTGAGTGAAATAAGTCAGAGAGAGAGAGAAAAACGCAGAATGGTCTCACTCATCTATGGGTTTTAAGAAAAATGAAAGACACCCTTGTAATAATAATTTTCAGACACAAAAGAGAAAAGAGCTGGAAGTTCCAGCTCACCTCAGGAAGCTCACCACAAAGAGTGATGAGTTTAGTTAGAGAAATAACTACATTTTGAACTGTCCTAATATTGAGAATGTATGAGGGAAATGTTGAGCCTGTTTAGGGTACAGGCGGGGGTTGGGTGGGGAGGAGGGAGATTTGGGACTTGGGTGATGGGAATGTTGCACTGGTGATGGGTGGTGTTCCTTTTATGACTGAAACCCAAACACAATCATGTATGTAATCAAGGTGTTTAAATAAAAAAAAATTAAAAAAAAAATTAAAAAAAATTAAAAAAAAAGAATTAGGGCTAGGCTTAGGGTTAGAGTTAGTATTATGTTTAGGATAATGCCAGTTCAGTGCACAATCCCAAAGGAAGAATAAATATTTTCTCAAGTATAACCTCTAGCATGGGTCTTTCAGCTTTAAGTTTTCTCACTAGAACCTCTCTTAGCTTTGAAAGATAGGATTTATCTCTTCTCAAGAGATACAAGCAAGCCATATAAAATTGAAGCTGTACCTGTCTATCCCAATTAGGTTTAAGGTCTTTTATGAAATTATTTCTTACAATATTTTTATTCTTCAGGTAAAGTAAAGGCTGCACCCATGAAGGAGGTTTTAGAAAGCTTCAGCAGGCCAATGAATGGAGGGATGGGGTCAGTGGAGGGAAGGGCAGGAAACAGGAATAAGTTTTAATGGCTTTACAGAACTAATGATTCCAAAGGAGGGGACCACATGGTTCCTTTGTGGAAAAGGAGATAAGTCACACGTTTTTGTTCAGTCAGACACAATTTCTTTGGACAGGAAATCAATCACCACCAACATTCTGCATGGTGTTGCAGTGTTTCTAACTGTGGAGGCAGCATGGGGCACTCCCAACTGTGCTGATTTTTATCAGAGTTCACAAGGCACAGAATCTGTCTGGGAAGAAAGGTATCCAAGAAGGAGACTCTTCAAAGTGAGAGAAGAAGTGTTAATAGGGAAAGTTCGTGGGTATTGGGAGGCACTTTAGGGACTGGGAGACATCATTACATTTGTTCCAGAATTTCCCATTAGACTTTGCCTTTTTGTTTTGTTTTGTTTTGGGGCCACACCCAGCGGTGCTCAGGGGTTACTCCTGGCTATCTGTTCATGGGGGACCATATGGGATACCGGGATTCAAACCAACCACCTTAGGTTCTGGATCGGCTGCTTGCAAGGCAAACGCTGCTGTGCTCTCTCTCTGGCCTCCTTGCCTTTGTCAAGCAGGATTCAGTTTGGCTAGCCTGCCAATGCATGAACCCACAAAAGATAGGACAATATATTGAATTGCAATGTCTTTATAAACTCTAATATCTAGCTTAGCTGCATACAATTCAATAAGGGAGGTTCCAAATGCTTCGAAAAAGGAATTTTTCTAACTGTTAATCAAGTGTGTTTTGAAGGTTGTATTAGCAATGTGGGGTACAAATTTATTTCTCTTAAAGTTTCTTTGATGGAACATTGTACTCAGAGTTAGTCTTTAACTTCTTTACCTCTTGATGATTTTCTTTTAATCTATAAAAATTATTCCAAGTTTTATTTTGCCTTTTCTCTATTTCCTTTAGAAAAATTTCCTTAGGAGATAAAGAGCCCATGAAATGTTGTAAAATTCCAAACTGCCTTTAATAAGGAAAGCAATATGGAACCCAAGTCGTTTTCATGGGTCAACAGAATCAAGACCTGGACTTGAATTTATGGCTTTGTGTATCCCAAGCTTGTGCTCTAGTGCTCTGAAGTTATCTCTCTGGCTCATATGCTATATTAATAAAATGACAAAATAATTCAAATGAAGATGATATTCCAGATGCGTTACAGAGGGTGAGGGGGGATAAGAAAGTTAAAAGGCGGTTGTAAAGGAGCAACATGAGTAATCCTGGTGGAGATGGAGATGTTCCGTAGTAGTTCTAGATAAATATTCTGTTAATTATTTTAATGTTACTGCTTTAAGTATGATAGTAAGCATATTTTGAAAGATGCAATTTCAGAGAGATACAGCTAATAGATACTCTGAATTGTTTGTGTATTACTTCTTATAACTGCTTCAAAATGTAAAATAATGTAAAATAATGTTATTATTTTTTAATGTAAAGTGAAATTTAAACCAAAAACAATCATAAATGGGTAAATGTTTATTGAGATTTTTTTTTCCCATAGAGCCACAAAACCCAATGAGATAAGGACATAAGGTGGGACAGGGTAAGCTAAGTTCACCAGGTCCTTAGGGTATAAATCTAGTGTGGAGATGAAAAAAATAAGTATTTTATGGTGCTTTACATTCAGTGTTGGTAAGTGCTTTTACTGAGAACATTTTAAGGGGATGGTAACTAGGAAAAGCATAGGAGGGTTTTTCCAATATGGTGATCTTGAAAGTCCTCTCAGAAGAGAGCAGTATGAACTGGACATGTGTCCTTAAGAAACTACTTGCAGGGCCCAGCACAGCAGTATTTGCCTTGCAAGCAGCATATCCAGGACCTAAGGTGATTGGTTCGAATCCCGGCATCCCATATGGTCCCCGTGCCTGCCAGGAACTATTTCTGAGCAGATAGCCAGCAGTAACCCCTGAGCGCCACCAGGGGTGCCTCCCCCCCAATAAAAAAGAAAAAGAAACTACTTGCAGATATGAGAGATAGTATAGTAGGTACGGTGCTTACCTTGTGTATGGCTGACACAGTTTCGATCCCAGCATCCTATAAGGTCCCTCAAGTACCACCAGGAGTGCAGAGCCAGAAGTAACTTGAGCACATTGGGTGTGCCCCTCAAACAAACAAATAAAACAAACAAAACAAACCAAGAAATTACTTGGGGACTAAAGAAATAGTACAGTGGTTAAGAATCTTGCTTTCACAGAGCAGACCCTAGTTTGACACCACAGATTGTCCCTTTAGCTCTGTCCTGACAGGGACAGGAATGATTCCTGATACAGAGCCAGGAGTAGCTCTGTACACTACCTGATATGGCCCTAAAACAAAACAACTACAGAGGATTTCATTTGTGTCTAGGCATCCAGTTAAGAGAATAAGAATAGGGATTCTGGAATCATTTTCATGAGGATAAATATTTAATAGCTACAGGAATAATTGAGATAAATAAGACTGAGAACATGGAAAAAATTCATGTTCTTCCACAACCAAGGACACAATAAGGGTCCATATGAACATTCCCCCTTCCAGTGAGCTCAATCTTGGACAGAACTGAGCTGGAATTTGTCTATTTTCTTTGCCTCCTTTTCTCTTAGTCTCCCCTAATACAGGAAATTGGCAGTTTTCGTGGATTCTTTTCTTCTCTCTCTCCCACTTCTGAGAGATCTTCTTTAGTCTGGCTCTATCTCCTGGGGTCCATTTTCAATGCTGATGGTCTATTTTCCTCTATTTGGGTATCAAACTACTTTTTTCTGGAATCAATATGGGAAATACAAGTAAAGGAAGGAAATCTCTCACTAACTACAAAGTTTATTATCTGATGGCTTTGGATTGGAGTGTTGTGATCCAAAATTTAATCATGAGGGTTTTCTTTGGATTTCTTTCAAAACCTTTCTATTATTGCTGGCATAAATATTGTTTGGAGACTTTATTTACTGCCCATGCTTGCCTTTACTTTAGAGCATAAAATTAGTCATGATTGAAAAAGAAGTAACAGGGATGGAATGAGAGATGTGACCTTACTACTTCCTGTTATAGCTGGGTGCTCTATGGTTCCATTAATAAAGATGAGTTTTGCAGAGGCAAACACATCTTCTAAATTCCCCACTCCAAGCTCCATGCACCTTTTATTCTGAAATGTGGGCCTACTTTTCTGTCCACAGCAAGCCGTTGCCAAGATCAGAAATATCTCACATAATTAAATGTTCTTCCAGCTCACTGAAAACCTTGGTCCATTTCACAAATTCTATATATTTATAGGATAAAAAGCCAAACCACATCTTCATTATGTTTCCACTGCATTTGGAACAGAAATGCATGGATGCTCTCTACCACTTCCTATAGAAATTGTCAGTCTGAAAAAAAGATCAACCCTTTTTCAGTGTCTACCTTCACTGTTTCATCAAGTCTGCCACAGCCAGATGAGCCCACCCTGGTGAAGTTAGAAAGCCATAGGAAGTCAACTCTAGAGACTGGGTTGCCCTTGGAGGATGACGAAGTCAAAACTCTCAGGTTTGCCCTTTCAATCCTCTTTCTCTCCATAGTTTGCAAGAGACTCTGAAATCTTCATATCATACTTCCTAATAGTGAACATTGAGGAGCAGCATAGTGGTCTCGAGAGATGCTTGCCACTCTCTAAGAAGCCTGTGCTGCCTAAAAATCAGACAGGCGGGGGTCGGGTGGGGAGGAGGGAGATTTGGGACATGGGTGATGGGAATGTTGCACTGGTGATGGGTGGTGTTCCTTTTATTACTGAAACCCAAACACAATCATGTATGTAATCAAGGTGTTTAAATAAAAAAATGTTAATGAGACAGACCGAGAAAAGGTGGTGGAGCTTAAAAAAAATCAGAGGGTGGGGAGGAAAGAAAGGAAAGTAAAAGAAAAAAAAGGAGGAAAGGAGAAAGAGAGGGAAAAGAGAGAAGAGAGAGAAAGAAAGAAAAAAGAAAGGAAGGAAGGAAGGAAGAAAAAAGAAAGAAAAAGAAAGAGCCACTTCTAGCCTTTTGACTGAACCACACTATTATAGCACAATAGCACCAATAGCACAAGGTGGCTGCCATAGATACAGAGAGATAGATCAAAGATTAGTGCACTTGCCTTTCATGTGGCAACCACAGGTTGAACCCCTGCACTGCATATGATTCCCTGAGCACTGCTGGGAGTAACCTCTGGGTACAGAGCCAAGAGTAAGTCCTAAGCATAGCTGAGTGTTACCATTTCCTGCTCCTCCTCCCCCAGTAAAAATAAATAAATAAATAAATAAAAAATAAAATCTTTACCCTGTCTCCTCACCCAGGAGGGTCCATATTTTCCTTAGATAGATGAGAAAATTAAGGCTCAGGGAAGCCAAGGGTCAGGAGGAGGCCAGGCTAAGACGTGAGAACACATTGTTTGGTTTCATGGTCACAACTTGACAACACAAGATCTATTCTAGGCTGAATTATTTTCTCCTTGCTGTTGCACCCCTCCCATTTATATCCATCCCCAAATCTCTGTAACCTCATTTAAAAATAAGGACTTTGCAATGGAATAGGTAATGTTAAGTCAAAGCTATGTTGTATCAGGGTGGGCTGTAAACCCAGTGACATGGGTCTTCTTCGTAGGAGAAAAAGTATCATTGAGACACATACATTCAGTGAAGAGGCGGGTATGAGTGATGGAAGTGGGGATCAGAGAAATTCAGGAGTCCCACAAACTTCAGAAAAACAAGTCAATGCTAGGAAGTTAACAGGGATCCTGAGTTGAATGTGGGTCCACTGTCTTCTCTCATAGGGACTCTTCCCAGGAGACAGCTAAGCGAACCACCTGGCCTGCCCATTAGGACTTGAAGAATCCAAGGTTGTTTGAGTCTTAGTACTGCTGTTGACATTCATTCCACTTGTGGTTTTGTGTCATGAAATCTCAGTCCCAATGTCTTCTCTCATTGGGATTCTTCTACCATTTAGAGCCCAGGACCTCAAACCAACATTTTCCCTGGAAGCACCTCCAGAATAATCATGACCTTTTCTGTTTTCTTTGACATTTGGGGTTCACATATCTCATACTTCAAAGGCATGTGGGTGAATGAGAGTCAGTCCTGGATCCCAGCACTTGCTTACCCCCACCCAAGGCTTGTTGCTGAACAAGCTGCTTCTTTTTTCTTCCTGCTGGAGAACCCCATGTTTCCACTTCACAGGGGAATGATGAGAGGTGGTGAAATTTTATTCAAAGGGAATCATACTTTTTCATCTTATCTCTGGAATATTTCCTAAGCAACATTCATAGTGACATGTTCAGGAGCATCACCCCAGAGAGCTGGATCCTCTTTAGAAATCCCACTGTTACCTGTGTTGTTGTTGTTGTTGTTTGGTTTTTGGTTTTTGGGTCATATCTGGCAGCGCTCAGGGTTACTCATGGCTCTGTGCTCAGAATTCGCTCCTGGTGAGCACGGGGGACCATATGGGACGCTGGAATTTGAACCACCATCCATCCTGGATGCATGGTGGGTCCTGCGTGCCAGGCAAACACCCTTCTGCTATGCTATCTCTCTGGTCCTGTATTATTATCTTTTAATTTTAGATTTTATCTGGCTATTGTCTTTTGTAAATCTTGTTCCAGCAAGTTCAGCATCCACTTAATTTTATGAATTTGTGGTTTGGATTTGAGCTCTTCTCTCCCATCACCCTCATCACAGTTTAAATCCTTCTAATCTAAAATTTCTGACAAAGTTGGGGGCTGGGGAAGCTTAAATAGAAGATCATATTTTTTGTCTCTTGCTGCCCTCTGCTGGGCAAATAGTCTTTTTTGTCTTTCCTTTTTACCTTCCCCCCACCGTCCTCTTTCCTCGCTCCCTTTCTTCCTTCCTCCCTCCTTCCCTTCCTCTCTCGCCCCTTCCTCATCCCCTTCCTCCCTCCCCCTCCCTGACACCCCTTCCCTCCCTCCCCTTCCTTCCTTCCTCACTTCTTCCTCCTCCCCCCTCCCCCTTTCTCCTTTCCTCACTTCTTCCTCCTCCCTCCCTCCTCCCTCCCTCCCTCACCCATTCCTTTCTCCCTCCCTCACTCTTTCTTTCTCCCTCACCCCTTTCTTTCTCCCTCCCTCAACCCCTTCCTCCTTCCCTCACTCCTTCCTTTCTCCCTCACCTCTTCCTCCCTCCTTCTTCCCTCCCTCTCTCCCTCCTTCCTCCCTCCCCTCCCTCCTTCTTCCTTCCTTCCTCCCTCCCTCCCTCCCTCTTCCCTCCCTCCCGATTTTAAAAAAGAAGTTTATATTTAGCTCATTGGTGTTTTGATGAAGGTGGTGGTGATGGAAGTGGTGGTGGTGGTGGGTGTTGAATGGTATTGGGCCACACCTGGTGTTGCTCCTTGCTTACTCCTGGAATTGCTGGGAGTGGTGTCTTTATAAGGTTCTGGGGTTCTAACAAGGTTTCAGTGAATACAAAGAAAGCATCTAAACCCTATACTATTTTTCTGGTCCTCGTTGGTATTTCAAACACATGAATAAGTGAATAGTAGTCTTCAGATTTTTCCTGGAAGATATGTTCTTAGATCACTAAAGGATTCCTATACCAAGAAGAATACTAAACTCTGTCTAGACTATGTTTTCTCCTATGTATGCATGCATATTACAAAATTTGATCTATAAATCAGCCCAGGGAGATGGCTTAAAGGACTAGGTCACACAAGTTGCATGTGGTGGTCCCAGGTTCAATTCCAGGTCCTTTGAGCACCACTGGAAGTAACCCCTGAATACCACTGGGTAGGGTTATGTGATTTATGAATTAGGCATAGTAGGAACCCCAAATAACTACTAATACAATTATTTTAGGTGTAATCAAATTTATGTGAATCTGATTGATCTCTCTCTCCCTTCTTCCCACTTCTTTTCCTTTTTCTTCCTCCTTCTCTTCTGTCCTCCCACCCACCCATTCTGTTTCCTTTTTCTTTAAATATCTTACTGAATATAAAGCTTTCTGACCAAGCTTTACTGTGCAACCATGGACAGTTAAACCACTGATCCGGGACTACTAAATTCTAATGATGTTTCAGCAAATTAATTTGTGAAAGCCTCCCTTCATACTACACAACTGCTGGTTCAGCCCCCATGATCTCTTTATTTTCTCTCCATCTTTCTAAACTTGCTCTGGGATATGGTCTGGCTTCACTGTAGGTAAGAAGGTAAACCTCTTCCCATGGTGAGGTGAAGCAAAAGGTGTTTCCAACCCTGCCAGTGCTCTGGTGAGTAAAGGACTCTCAGAGCCTCAGGAGTGGTGGGGCAGGAGGCAAGGGAAGACGAAAGGCTGGGATCATTCTGCCCAGTCCTCACAGAAGCTGTTGTAAAAAGCTGTGGGCCCTCGGGCATCAAGCTGAATGGGAAAGTTTTCTTGAAGTCTCCATGTGGGAGTAGATGGATAGGAAGCCTCTTAGGGGCTTGTGTTTATAACTTCTCTGACTCCAGGACAGGAGGACTCAGGAGAGTGGGAAGCCAAGGTCCAGTCCCAGGGTTTGGATGACAGAACAGAAAGAATCCCTTTGAAGCAACTTCTTAATGACTGTTCACCCAAGGCCAGAAAGATAGGGCCTATGTATTCTGACACTTAAGAGTACTGTTCAGGTTTCCGACCACAACCCTCGCCTAGCTGAGTCAGAGCCTCTTAGGGAAATGTCTTTCCTCCCTGAGGGGCCTTTATTTCTGCTACATACACTGAGACTCAGCTGCTCCTGGGACAGTTTTGGCTTGTCCCCTACTTCGCCATATGAGGCTCTTTCAGTTCCCAGGCCTCCTTCATCCAGTTATCTGACCAATTTTTTTCTACTGTGCATCAGTTACTACAGACTTTGTCATCTAAAATTAATGGGTCTGAGAAGTTGGTGTGGCAAGTCAGAAGACCAAAGTAGATTGGAAGGAATGAAAGGGAAAGATGAGGTCTATTACTGTTTTCATTGGAAGTTGTGGATTGAAAGTTAAATACCCATAGTTCCACTTGTTGCATCTTTTTCTCCAAGTAATCTTTATAATTAATGTCTAAAACAGAGAGCCCTTTTCCAGATCTTCTTCCATCTTACACTTCAGTCTGGTGGTGAAGAATGGAGAGACAGTGTCTACAAACATAGTCTGATTTGACAGGACCAGGGTGTAGAGACTGGCAAAGCCATAACCATCCCAGAAATGGGGAAAGCAATCTAATCTTCCCCTACAGATAGTTTGAGAAGCATGAGAGAACTCTGGCCCTACATTTGTGGAGACTGATTTGACTTCCTGCTCATATTAGAATGCAAGCTCCAGGAAGGTGTGAATCTTAGTATCTTGATTCCAAGATTAAATATCCCCCATGGTCAATGGAGATGGGTATATGGCGCATAATTGCATAGTAAATACTGGTGAATGACACCTTACTACCAAAGACAGTATATTTTCTTGGTTCAAGTCAGCAATCTTTCTAAAACACAAATCTGATCAAGACCCTTCTCTGTGGAAGCCTCATCAACCACTGACAGTTGTCACAGAGTCAAGTTGAAAGTCTTACAGGTATCCCATAGAGGGCCTAACCCAAACTGCAGCCTCTTCTGTCTTGAGAAAGGGCCTGCATTTTCACATTCAGACATTTCTTTAGATTCTATTGACTCTCCTTGGCCTGTGATTACTCTTTGAGGTCTCAGTCCAACTAGAAGTCCCTCTAAAAACTTCCAACATGATACTAATCCCATCTGACTCAAATTAGTTCTCTGTGTGTCCAAATGAAGGAGGGTCAATGGACCCAGGAGATGGAACAGTCTGTAGGGAGCTTTCTTGCATATGGCTCACCCATATGCATATACAATTCCTGGAAATCCATATGGCCCTCTGAACTTCTCCAGGAGTGATTCCTAAATACAGATCCCTAAATCCCTAAATATAAGAATAATCCCTTAACATTGCTGGAGTGACCCTCTCATCCTCCAGAAATAACCAAATGAGAAGAGTTTATGTGTCCTTTTCCTCTTCCACCATCAGAGCCATCCCAGCCTCAGACTACACTGTCACCAACTTGCTAGGTGCTTCTCATGACAGTGTTATTATAGCAGAAACGAACAAGCTTCTAGTCATGTATTACTTGGGCAAACTCAATATCAAAAGCAGACAGTCCTAGATTTGTTAAAGTGATTTTCATTTGCCTCCATTTTCAGTGGGACTTGAGGCTCATAATTACGCCTGAGTAAATCAAGATGGGGTTCTTGGCTCACAGTCGTGTTTACATGACTTAAGAGTTTGATGAAAGTTGTTGTGATGTGGAAGACCATAACATTCTTCATTTCAAAGCAACTTTAACTTACTCTAAGCTCTGTGCCCAATCTGAAACATGGATCTTCTTTTCTTGCTAGCTCTTTATTAGGCCCATCTTGTAGAAAGTTGTTGACACTTTGAGCTTTTGTTGTTGTTGTTGTTGTTGAATTTTTTTTTTTTTGGTTTTTGGGTCACACCTGGTGGTGCTCAGGGGTTACTCCTGGCTGTCTGCTCAGAAATAGCTCCTGGCAGGCTCGGGGGACCATATGGGACACCGGGATTCGAACCAACCACCTTTGGTCCTGGATCAGCTGCTTACAAGGCAAACGCCGCTGTGCTATCTCTCCGGGCCCTGTTGTTGAAATTTTTTACTGAAATCATTGTGATCTACAAAGTTTGTCATAGTTGAATTTCAGATATACAACATATCAGGGCCAATCCCAACAGCAGTGTTGACCTGCCTCCACTATGTTCTCAGAGTGCATCCCATGCCATCACCTCTTGCCCCTCACTCTGCCAGTAAAATAGGCACATTGTAGTTTTGATTGTTAAAGTTTGGGTCTCATGATTTTATTGTTGTTGACTCTGGCTTGAATATTTAGTTTTGTCCTTTCTTAACACCACCAATGCACCTGAGACCTCTTGGCCCCTGTCCCAAAGCTATGAGCTCTTACAAATAGCAAGTGTGGGATGGTGGGGAGTGCACAGAGGTTAGATACAATCTTGCTTGCAAGACACTGCATAGTCCCAGAGTGCTGAGTTGAACCTTATGGTCCCCAGCAAGTAGGTCCAGTGAACATCGTATCGCAAGGCCCTAGTATTCAAGAGTCTATTCGGCCAATATCACTGAAATGGTCCCTGTTCTACTGAGCACTACTTGGAAGATTCCCCATGCCACACACCACACACATACCCCCAACCATGTTAAACTAGAGCATATTACACAAAGAATAGATATCTGTAAGCATTCTTAAATAAACACTCCTTTTTCTTCTACAATTTTCCAAAACCCAGATGCTCTCTTTTATTTTGTGATTTGGGAAAGAGGAATTATGATGAGTATTTATCTCACTTCTCTCTTTGGGGATTACTTGGGGTTCCCTTTCCAGGATTGAATAGAAAAACAAGTCTGATGAGAAAATTCTTGTTTTTGCTTTTAAGTCTATTTGGAGCTTCAGGTGCCCAGCCTGAAGAATGATGCTGATGCTGATGATGACGACAGCAGGGATAAAATGAACAGCTCCTAGGCCATCTGTTCAGAGCACATGTTGCTGCAGGCTCAACACTTACTTCACCACTGGGCAGTGGCAGATGCTGGTTTTGAAAGCAAGTCTGGGATGCAGAAAACGTCACAGGGCAGCTGTGCCTCACCCAGGACTACAAGGCAACACCTCATGTCTCTTCTAACTCAGCCACCAAGGTCTTCCTGTCCCTTAGATTTAGGAGTTGGATAGGTTTGGGGATGCTATTCCTGGGATGGTGCACATACTAATGAGTATGTGAAAGTGTGGACATGTTCGTGTGTGTGTGTGTGTGTGTGTGTGTGTGTGTGTGTGTGTGTGTGTGTGTGTGTGTGTATAGTTGCTATAGCTCAAGTCTATTGATCCATATTCTATGGCTAACTATTCCCCTTACCTTTTTAATTTTCAGTTTCACCTTCCAAAAGGATTTAAACAAAGTCTTATTATTAAACAAAGTTTTCTTAAGTGAAGCTTAAGAAATCAATAATTTTGGAAGTAGATCTACTCTACACTTGAGTGGGAGGGACAGAGTTGATTTGAAATCTGTATGCAACATGAGACATGCAGGAGGTTGCCTCTGGGAAGATGTTTGTATTATGAAATATTGATTGCGAGGATAGTTTTTTTTAAGTAGTGACCTGAAACAGTAAGTAAAAACAAAACAAAACAGAAACAAAAAACTTAAAGAACAGCCTGAGATTTAGCATGCTGCTCTTCAGAAAAGCTCTTTGAGCTTACATCAGAAACATCTAGACTAGAAGGTTTACTAACTACAAAATGCAGGCTAGATATGATAAAATATGGGTCTTCCCTTCACAAACCCAATGAATTAAAATAGTTCATGACAGGGCTTGAGATCTGCAGGGCTGGGCAAGACTTGAGAATCTGACCCCCACCTTTATTTAAACACCGATTAAAAAGTTGTTCATGATTGAATTTCAGTTTTACAATGTACACCACCCTTTACCCATGAACACTTCCTGCCACCAATATCCTCAGTTTCCCTCCCATCCTCCCCTCTGCATGCTTCTAGAGCAGGCATTTTACTCTCTCTCTCTTTCCTTCCCTTTTTTCTTTTAAACACTGTGCAAACCACAGTACTGTGCATATTACTTTATCTTCATTCAACATCCAGTTATTGTCCAGAGTGCTTAGTTTCAACTATCATTGTCATAGTGTTCCTTTCTCTACCCTAATTACACTGCTCCACTATTTGTGGCAAGCTTCCTACCATTGACTACTCCTTCTGGTCCTCATGTCCATTGTCTCTGGATATTATTGCCATACTATCTTTTTATTTTCTTATATCCCACAAATGAGCAGAGACCCTGCATTTTTTAATCATTTCTCATCCTCCACAGATGCTGGTCTTGGGATTATCTCGAAAATTGCTAATTATACCTAAAGTTCTGAGACCAGGCTAAATAATAATTAATGAACCCTACCTCTGTTGACCCTGGTTTAATTTTTGTGGAGTGTGAGTTGGGAATTGGGGGATTTTAAAAGAATTTCAAAGTGCAGCAAAGGTTGAGAATCATTGAAATGGTATGTGTGTTGGGGGAAAGGGGTGGGCCTTCTGAGAACAATGAGGATCTTGGGGTCCCAGAGTGTGGCAAGTATCTTTTTCAGATAATAGTTGTTGTGGCTGGGGATAAGGAGCAGGTGAGAAGCAAGGGCAGGTGAGAAGCTTGTGCTCAAAGCCATGTATGTTGTTGCAGAGAGAGCAGCACCTTCAGCTGGCAGGGATCTACAGACTCCCAGAAAACCAACAATACTTGATTCTTTAGCACTTGTCTTTTAGGGTCCCTAGTTTCACATAAAGAAAATTTATGCAGAAAGGAATTGAATAAAAAAAGATAATGGTGGTAGGGTGTGTGTGTGTAGTGGAGATTGTTCAAATGATAGAATTCAAGCTGTGCATGCACGAGGCCCTGAGTTTGATCTATATTCACCAACATACTATATTCATTCATTATATATATTATATAATATATTCATATTAATTCGTTCATACTATATTCATTCATACTATATTCACCAACATACCCAGTGCCACTGGAGTGGCCTTTATTAAAAAAAGGAAGAAAGAAAGGGAGAGAAGAGGGGAAGAGAGAGAAAGAATTAGAAAAGGGCAGGGAAATATAAAACATACCTCCATAAAATCAAGAAGATAGAAATTTTGCAGGCTACCTTTGCTGACCACAAGGCTCTGAAGTTAGATGTGAACTACAAAGGGACACAGAAGAAAAACTTTAACACCTGGAAGTTAAACAGCCTCATACTGAATAACCAGTGGGTCCAAGATGAAATCAAAGAAGAAATAAAAAATTTCCTGGAAACAAACGACAATGAAAACACAAACTATCAGAACCTATGAGATACAGCAAAAGTGGTACTGAGAGGAAAATTTATAGCTTTGCAAGCACACATCAGGAAGGAAGAAGGAGCATACATGAATAGCTTAATGACTCAGCTTATAGAATTAGAAAATGATCAACAAAAGAACCAAAAATAGGGATACAGAAGGAAATAACAAAGCTGAGAGCAGAAATCAATGAAATGGAAACCCAAAAAACAATCTGAAAAATCAACGAAAGCAGAAGTTGGTTCTTTGAAAAAATAAACAAGATTGACAGACCATTGGCAAAACTCACAAAGCAAAAGAGAGAGAGAGAAACTTGATAACGCATATTAGAAATGAAAAGGGGGAGATCACTACAGATACTGCAGAGATTCAAAGGGTATTCAGAGAATATTTTGAGAAACTCTACGCCACTAAATATGAGAACCTGGACGAAATGGATACATTTTTGAACTCATATAACCTTCCACGGTTGAATAAAGAAGATGTGGCATATCTAAACACCCCCATCACTATTGAGGAAATTAAAACCGTAATCAAAAATTTGTCCAAAAACAAAAGCCCAGGCCCTGATGGATTCACGAATGAATTCTTTCAAACCTTTCAAGAGGAACTACTACCAATCCTGGCCAGGCTCTTTTATGAAATCGAAAAAACAGGAACACTTCCAAATAGCTTTTATGAAGCCAACATCACCTTAATACCAAAACCAGATAGAGATGCTACCAAAAAACAAAATTACAGACCAATATCCCTGATGAACACAGATGCAAAAATCCTCAACAAAATCCTGGCGAACAGGATCCAGTGCCTCATCAAGAAGATCATTCACTTTGATCAAGTAGGTTTCATCCCAGGAATGCAAGGATGGTTTAGTATCCGTAAATCTATCAACATAATACACAACATAAACAACAAGAAAAATAAAAATCACATGATCATATCAATAGACGCAGAAAAAGCATTTGATAAGGTTCAACACCCATTCTTGATGAAAACTCTCAGCAAGATAGGAATAAAAGGAACCTTTCTCAATATAGTTAAAGCCATCTACCACAAGCCAGTGGCAAATATTATCCTCAATGGAGAAAAACTAGAAGCCTTCCCTCTAAATTCTGGTACAAGACAAGGCTGTCCTCTCTCACCACTCCTATTCCACATAGTACTGGAAATACTTGCTATAGTGATTAGGCAAGAAAAAGATATCAAGGGAATCCAGATAGAAAAGAAAGAAGTCAAGCTCTCACTGTTTGCAGATGACATGATACTCTACTTAGAAAACCCTAAAGACTCTTCGAGAAATAATAGATTCATATAGCAAAGTGGCAGGCTACAAAATTAACACACAAAAATCAATGGCCCTTTTATACACTAATAATGATAGGGAAGAAATGGACATTAAGAGAACAATCCCATTTACATTAGTGCCACACAAACTCAAATATCTTGGAGTCAACCTGACTAAAGATGTGAAGGATCTATACAAAGAAAAGTATAAAACACTGCTCCAAGAAATAAGAGAGGACACACAGAAATGGAAACACATACCCTACTCATGGATTGGCAGGATCAACATTATTAAAATGGCAATACTTCCAAAAGCATTGTACAGATTTATCGCAATTCCTCTAAAGATACCCATAACATTCTTCAAAGAAGTGGATCAAACACTTCTGAAATTTATTTGGAACAATAAACAACCTCGAATAGCTAAAGCACTCCTTGGGAAAAGGAATATGGGAGGCATTACTTTCCCCAATTTTAGGCTGTATTACAAAGCAATAGTTATAAAAACAGCATGGTATTGGAATAAAGACAGACCCTCAGATCAGTTGAACAGGCTTGAATACTCAGAGAATGTTCCTCAGACATATAACCACCTAGTTTTTGATAAAGGAGCAAGAAATCCTAAATGGAGCAAGGAAAGCCTATTCAACAAGTGGTGTTGGCACAACTGGTTAGCCACTTGCAAAAAAGCGAACTCAGACCTCCAGCTAACACCATGTACAAAGGTAAAATCCAAATGGATTAAAGACCTTGATATCAGATCTGAAACTATAAGGTATATAGAACAACATGTAGGTGAAACACTCCAGGACATTGAGACTAAAGGCATCTTTTTGTTTGTTTGTTTTTGTTTTTTTTTTGGGTCACACCCGGCAGTGCTCAGGGGTTATTTCTGGCTCCAGGCTCAGAAATTGTTCCTGGCAGGCACAGGGGACCATATGGGGCTCCGAGATTCGAACCGATGACCTCCTGCATGAAAGGCAAACGCCTTACCTCCATGCTATCTCTCCGGCCCCGACTAAAGACATCTTTAAGGAGGAAACAGCACTCTCCAAACAAGTGGAAGCAGGGATAAACAGATGGGACTATATTAAGCTGAGAAGCTTCTGCATCTCAAAGGAGATAGTGCCCAGAATACAAAGGCCACCCACTGAGTGGGAGAAATTATTCACCCAATACTATTCAGATAAAGGACTAATATCCAAAATTTACAAGGTACTGACAGAACTATACAAGAAAAAAACAACCAACCCCATCAAAAAATGGGGAGAAGAAATGAACAGACACTTTGAAAAAGAAGAAAGGCAAATTGGCCAAAAGGCACATAAAAAGATGCTGAACATCACTAATCGTCAGGGAGATGCAAATCAAAACTATTATGAGGTACCACCTCACGCCATTGAGATTGACACACATCACAAAAAAGGAATACAAGCAGTGCTGGCGGGGATGTGGAGAGAAAGGAACTCTTTTTCACTGCTGGTGGGAATGCCGTCTACTACAACCTTTATGGAAAGCAATATGGAGATTCCTTCACAACCTGGAAATTGAGCTTCCATACGATCCAGCTATACCACTCCTAGGAATATACCCTAGGAACACAAAAATACAATACAAAAATCCCTTCCTTACACCTATATTCATTGCAGCGCTATTTACAATAGCCAGACTCTGGAAACAACCAAGATACCTTTCAACAGATGAGTGGCTAAAGAAACTGTGGTACATATACACAATGGAATATTATGCATCTCTCTGTCAGGAGAGATGAAGTAATGAAATTTTCCTATACATGGAAGTACATGGAATCTATTATGCTGAGTGAAATAAGTCAGAGGGAGAGAGAAAGACACAGAATGGTTTCACTCATCTATGTGTTTTAAGAAAAATGAAAGACATTTTTAACAGTATCTCAGAGACAAGAGAGATGAGGGCTGGTAAGTGCAGCTCATGACATGAAGCTCATCACATAGAGTGATGAGTGCAGTTGGAGAGATGACTACACTGAAAACTATCGTAACAATGTGAATGAATTTGGGAAGTAGAAAGCCTGTCTTGAGTATAGGTGTGGGGGGGTGGGGAGGAGGGAGATCTGGGAAATTGGTGGTGGGAATCTTGCACTGGTGAAGGGGGTTGTTCTTTACATGACTGTAATCATACAACTATAATCATATTTGTAAACACGGTGTTTAAATAAAGATAATTATTAAAAGAAAGAAAAAGAAAAAGGGCAGGGAGAAAGAAAGAGAGAATGGGGGAAAAAAAGAGAGAATGTGCAAGCTCCAAGAGTCCATGTTTCAAGCCAAGTTTAAACTCAGTTGAGACAGAACTATCTGATGTGAAATGCCTCCTATTAGGCTAAATGAAAGAAGAGAAAAGGAGACATGTGGATTGAGTGCTGTTCCTGTGCTGAGCCCTAAGTAACTTATTCCAATGGCAGTGCCAATGGGACTGCAGCTGCCTGGGGGCTATTGGGAACTCTTGATACAAAACAGAAAAGGGGGGTTGATAATCCACATAGGCTTGGAGCACATCTGTTAGGGTCATAGCCATGTAGGGTCAATTTACGTTCCTTACAGGAAATGAGAACAAACCTGAAAGCTAGTGGAAAGGTGCAAATTTCATTCATTTCTCCATAAGTTACAGACTTGAGCTCCGTGAAGTCAGGGTGGGTCCTCTTTGTCCTTCTCTAAAATTGATGAGAGTTCCAGCTAGACATGGTGCAGTGCTTGGCTCAACTTCTCCTTCTCCCACTATGATCAGGGAACTTTGGTTTACTCTTCCATAGATAAGGAACTATCTGGTAGGGAAGATCAGTAACTTTTTCACTTCCAACGTTTTTAAATATATATTTTATATTTATATTTTTTTAATTTTTATTTATGAGCAATATTCAGCAGTACTAAGGGATTACTTTTGGCTCTGTGCTCAGGGATAATTTCTAGCAGTGCTTGGGAACTGGTGCTGGGGATCAAAACCTAGGTTGCATACATGCAAGACAAGTTCCTTGCCCACTGTTCTATTGTTCTGACCTTTACACAGGAGCTATTTCATATGCTGCCTGATAATCCATATGTCCTCTTCAGATAAACTCCCACCTTTAAGCGAAATTATCTGGCAGCAATTCTCTGAGAGCAAGTTGTTGAATTTTTTTGTTGGCCTGCTATTCAAGCTCCTACTCTCTCTTAAAATGTATCTCGCTTACTTATCTCTCTTATTTCTGTCTCTTTGCTTACTTAGTTCCACTCTAGAGAAGCTTGTGTTTTCTCTTGAATGTACGTAGGTCTCTCTCTCCCCTATATTTTCCTAAATAAGTCTTAATAAAAATAATAATACAATAAGATATTTTTTATTTTATAATTTTTATTTTGACCATCTTGGCTTACGGAAATAAAATAATTTTAAAAATCAAATCAATAATTAAAAATATGATCTTACTTCACAAAAATGAATGGTTTTTGTTTGTTTTATGGTACTGATTGAACCCAGGACTCCAAATATGTAATTCTGGTGCTTTATCATGAAACTACATCCCCAGTCTAATTTTTAAAAGAAATTTAACTTAGCAAGACCTATAAGGGTAAAATTGAAAGCCGAGGCATATCCCAATTAACTGCCTTATCCTGTTTAGCATACAAGGACAGCTGAAGAAACTGAATCTCAAGATTGAGTCCAAATGTTGACCACCCAATTAGAAGGAGCATAAACTCTCCAGAGTTATAAATCAGACAGGTCCCATTGGGGAAAAACTCAGCCTTATAAAAATGTGGACTGAGGCAGGAAGGGCCACCAAGACCAGTGGAGATGATTCCATTTTTGCACGTGTGCCTTTAGAATACCTGCTGAGCATTCCCTTGTGATAGAGAATGCTTCATAATTGGCCAGACCCAGTCCCCTTTCTGTCATGTTTACCCCTGCAGACAAGGAAAAGGTTAGCCAAAATAGTGTAACTTCCTAGCAGATAATAAGGCAAATGCTGAAAGTTCATGGTTCTCCAGTGTAATTCTCTGAAACAGACAAATTCCGCTCAGTATACCAAGAACAGTTCAAAGTTTTGTTTCTGGGTTTGGTCATAATCCCACAGTGTTTTTAGTTGTCTTATAATAATGACTTTTTACAGCAGAAACAGTAACAATTTTTTACTTGTTGGCAGACACATCATTGAATTTTATTGCTGGTTTCCTGTGTTTGCAAATTAACCATCGTGGGGGAAAAAAGGCAACATCAGACTACGTATTAGAGGTATTTTCTTCTTGATTTTTATTACTTACAGACATAAGGCTCGATGTCAATTGGAAGATGTGTTTCTCCACTTTATGAAACTTGGGACTTTTTCAAGAACAAGTCACTAAATCGAATAATATCCCTTCATTGGCTCAGCTGCCTCCGCTGTTGCATGGGAAAAGATCAAAATAGCTATGGCAGCTATTAAAAAGAGCAAACCCCATTCAATTTGCCTTTTCATTGTTAGCTAAGTGAAATCAGTTGTAACCCCAAAAGATACTGCTCTTCCTGCCTCTCTTTATGTCAACATTTGGCATTTGGGTTCTAAGTAACCCTTGAGGAAAGATGGCCAATGGATGGGTCTTTGCTACACATTCTACCACTTGCCATATTCCATTGGTGGTTTTAATCTATCATTCTATGAAAGATAGCCTTCAATTGCTCATAAGTTTGTTGGGTACATGAAACTCAGAAGAAGGGGTCGAATTGAAAGAAGACATTTTACTAGAGCTGATGAACTTTGAATATGCTACATTTTCAAAGGGATCATATTCATTGATGTTTAACATATTTTATGTTTCCCAATATTGGATCACTTTTGATACATGATATAGTTAATGGGTGTGAATTATATTTCACAAACTCCAATGTGAAAGAAATGTAACTTCATTCATTTCCTGTAATCCACTCATTCCTAAACCTGGGTTTTTGTTCTACTTGACATGAATGTGAGTGGGTCTTTAAGTAGAGATAAAGTGTCTGTATGTGTTCTGTGTACTGGTTACTAATGAAAAACTTGAAATTATAGCCCTACTTAATTTGGGGTGAAATATTAAGATATGTATCTTAGTCTTGCTGAAATTATTTTAGCATCTCTTCCAATTCTATCAACATAGGTCTATGAGATTAATTTTTCTACTGAATTATAAAAACAAAATCTATAAACTATTTAAATATATATTATCCCCCAGGAGGCCTTTTTGCTGCCAATCTTTCCAGGATGACATACATTATTTAGCAAGAAGCAAGCTCACTTGGTAACTTTAGAACTTTAAACATTGACACACAGGGGATTTACCCTAAGTGTGTATAAAAATATCTAATATGCATTATTTCACTCATGAATTCTTTATTATAACTGCAGAAAACAGGAATTTATAAGGTAAACTCAATTTTACTTTACTGTCCTAAGCCTATTCTTACAAAAAGCACTCATAATTACTTTTTTATTATATCCTATATAATATTTTTCTGACTATATTTATTGATGTGTAATTTTGTCTGTTGAATCTAATAATCTAAAAAAAAGGCTTGTGGTTTATAACTTAACTTCACCTAATTTATTTTTACTGTACCTTACAAAAGTATAGGCTTCATATGCTAAAAAAGTAAGACTGTAGGGTCTGAGTGGAAAGTTCTTAAGGCTGGAGCACATGCTTTGCATATAGGATGCCCAGATTATATCCCCAATAGCTCATGGTCCTGCAAGCACCATTAGAAATAATTCCAAACCCTGGGTTGAAAATAGCTCCTGACCCTGACCACTTTTAGGAATGGTGAAAATAATTTAAGAAAAGTAAAAAATTTTTCATGTGGTTGACCTGGGTTCAATCCTCAGTGCCACCAGGAATGACCCCTGAGCACAGAAAAATAAACCCTGAACACAAGTAGATATGGTTCATCTCTCTTCCAAAAGTAAAAAAATTGGGGGCCAGAGTGGTGGTGCAAGTGGTAGGGCATTAGTCTTGCACACACTAACCTAAGACTGACCATGGTTCCATCCCCAGGTATCCCATATGGTCTCCCAAGCCAGGAGCAATTTCTGAGTGGATAGCCAGGAGTAACCCCTGAGTGTCACTGGGTGTGGCCCAGAAACCAAAAAAATATCTGGTCCTTCATTATCAATGAGTTCTAGAATGTAAATAGGGCCATTCTCATAATGGAAAGAAGACAATGTACACTTAAGTTTTCTGTAGGGTTGGGGTTCCACAGACCCCGATTTGGAAAGGGGAATCCCTTATCTACTATGGGGGTGGAATAGGAGATGCCAGCCCGGTTGAAGTTCCCCCGCAATAAGTAATCCACACAGATTGAATGTTATAGCAAGCAAGAAAACTCATACCACAAGCTGTTCACCCACAAACCAGTCACCATCACGTGGAGCCACAAGCCTAGATGGCAGCTCAGCTCATCTGCCTTTCTGCCTCCTCTTTATTCAGCTCCAAACAAAACCCCTCTCCCAGGAGGGGAATGGACAAAGTTGGAAGAAAGGCAGGGGGGACACAGATACAGATGGGAACTATTTCAAAGGCCTCTATTCACTTAACAATTTTCTATATTAATTTTCTTTTTTAAAAAGCTGCTGTTTTACTAAACAGCCTTTTCCAGACACACTCCATGCTCAGTTTGAAACAGCTGCTATTCATGTGATATATTCCAGGTTTGGAATCCTAGCATTCTAAATTTCATCACACAGCACTCAGAACCTTGATTTGTGCCAGGAGAGTGAACTGAGTCTCTTTTGGAGCACTTGTAGCAGAAGCTCTAGTTCTGCAGAGCATGTACTATCCGAGGGTGTTTGGACATGAAGGGTGAGCAAGCCTAAAATCTAAAGGCTTGTGTTGCTCTTTTTATGCAGAGAAGTGTTGGACCAGCCTGTTGAACATAGAGGGCTTCTCACTAGAAGTGGAGTCTACCTTCAACTATTCTCCTTTGTTTTGTTTTTTTTTTTTTTTGGCCCACGTGATGGTTCTCATGGGTTACTTATGAAAATATACTCAGGAATCACTTCTGACAAATGCCCTACCCACAGTACTATCTTTCTGGTCCTCAACTGTTTTCTTTTTGAGCTTCACTTTGAGGATGAGCTTATTCAGTTTGAGACTGAATATTGTTCATTTGAATTGAATATTGGTTGTTTAAGAGAAACTGGTAAATGCTAAAGGCTCAGGAGTTCGATTTTTTTGGAGTCCTTTACTTTGGGGAAGCATAGTATGTTCTTTCTGCAGAGAGGAAGCCCCTATTTCCTTTCTTTAATTAAATAAAGGAACCAAATGATAGAACAACATATAGAGTGTTTGCCTTGATTGTGGCCAACCCAGGTTCAATCCCTAGCATTCCATATGATCCCGAGGCAAAAGTAATTTCTGAGCACAGAGCAAGTAGTAACCCCTGAGTGCATCCAGGTGTGTCCTAAAAACCAACAAATTAAGAAAATTGTAACACTGATTTGCCAAATTGTTCATAATACAGTTGTCTCAGGCATTAAATGCTCCAGCACCAATCTCATTACTAGTGTGACCTTCCCTCCATGAATGTTCCCAATTCCCAACTCACCACCCCAGTCTGATCCCTTTCAGGCACAATTTCACTACAAGGGCGAATAGAATGATCTAAAGCAGAAAGATCAATAATAGTCAATCTGTGAAAATTGTTATATCTTACAATGGTGTTACTTAAGTTCTTGTTTGAGGATCTACTGTGCTGGTTAGTGCAAATTGAGTTTTCTACGTTATTGTTTAGACTCATTGAACTTGGTGGCCTTCTATGCAACTTTTCCATCAGATTTGCTGTGATCCTACTGAGCTTACAGTACTATGAAATTTGAAGTGCAAGAACTGTAAATCTGAGACAATTCAGTGACTTAGCAATTTGATAAGGTTCATTGTGGAGCTGGACTATTTCTGTGTGTTTATATGGTGGTGATGGGTGTGCAGGCTGATGTGTCTTAAGGCAGAAAGGATCCAGATGTATATGCTCTGACCAATCTATCTGGGAAGATTCAGTGGCATCATATCTGTTTGGAGATTGGTTGTGGGATGGGCAGAAACTATGGAAAATGTAAAACCAGCATTGAATGAAAAGCAGCATAGTCCCAGTCCACTGGCAAACAATTCAGAAGGTCTTTTCTTGGATATTCCTGCTTTTCCTCTCTACTAGAGTAGCTTGAAAATGATTAACACAATCACCAATATTCATCAACAGAAACTGTCTAAGCATCTCTGAAGGGCATCATAACAATAGTAAGATGGGTCAGTTGAGAAATGCGGGTGTTTGGTTTCTGGCCATTTCTTTCAGATCCACACACAGAAAAGCAGAGAAAATTGGGATGCAGTGCTTTTATAGACTTGGAGAAATGGGGTGGGGTTTGGTCTTGGGATTTGGAGTGATGAAAAGGGAAAAGGTGGAGAGAACAGAATGAGATAAAACATGGTAAGGGACCAGGGAAATGATATGTAGAATGATGAGGAAATGTGGATAACCTGAATTGAATTTATTAGGAGGTGAGTGAGAGAATGAGGATGACTAGGGCTGTGTGGAAGCCAATTGCTAAGCTAAGGATTTACTTTCCTTCAAACACAGCTAAGGAATGGCAGTTCCTGCCTAATAACTCCTGGCTCCTGGCTCTTCACCTCTCTTCATGGTCTCACTATGTAAGTCTCAGGATAGATATTATTTCACTGGAGATGTGATGAGCTGTTGCTAAATCATCTTCTGGGGTTTGGTGTCTCAAGTCCAAGAGAAGAGGACTGGAACAAATATTTTCTAAAACTTAAAAATGCAAGTAAACTTTCTGAAAGATAAATAAGATGGAGTGTACAGTAATCAGGGAGGAGGAATAATTGGCAGAGATGCTAAAATCCTCTTGAGTACACAAGTTCAGCTAACTATGACATATGCCATTTCTCTAATGATCACTCTCAACACCTTTCTCATTTTCAAATCATTTTAAGGTACACATTGTCCTTGAGTTTAATTGATTTTCCTCCCAGTGTTATAGACCTGGAGAAATGGATGTGATCAGTTTTGTATGTGAAACATTTTCTTGTTTAATGATGTATACACCTGCCAACAAGACTAATATCTAATCTTTTAAATCTTTTGTTCATTACAATTTCACTTAATTCCTGGAATCCATTCCGATGCTAAGTTCCCAAGTGACTCTATGTGTTTTTCTACAAGAAAGTGGGTTTGGGGAAGGCAAGCATAGAAGAAATCAGAAAAGCCAAACACTGAACACACAAACCTTCTTTTAAAATGCCTGAACTCTGCCAGATCAAGGTCCTGTAGGATTTCAAAGAATTCAGAAATGTATTTAAAATAAATAAATGCAAAATTGCATTTACTAGTTCTGTAAGGTCTCCCTGGATTTCTCAAGGTCTAAGTTTTCTCTTAGCTCATCTCCTCCTTGGTGTATGAGGAGGATAGGACAGATTTGTACCCTTTCCTGAAAGTTATATACAAGAAGGGAGGAATAAAAGAATAATATTGAGTCAGATCCTATGGGGAAATAAAAGTAAAAGTAAACATATTCCTGGAAAATAAATCTCTGCTCTTTGAAGCCGCAGGATGCCACCTTTTCAAAGATGTGCTATTCCATGTTCTGGAGTCATCCTTGAGTAGAGTTTTTTGAAGAGAACTGGCCAAACTAAATGAGCAATGAGCAATGACTTGTTTGAATGGCACACATAATTTTCGTATTTTGACAAGTTTACCTGGTCTTGCTCACTAGGCTTTTGATATCTAAAATGTAAACATTAATATGGATCTGGAAGTTTATAAAACAATGCTTTGTACATATCTAAGAAAAACCCATTTCTTCAGGTCTTAACATTTGTGATATTGGAGGTGTGAAGTTTCTCCCTCCAGCCAGTTCTCTAAGTTCTTAGACACCACAAGGTGACCTTCAGAACCTTCAATTCTGAGCACTAACCCATGGAGTTGGTTGTGCGGACCACACAGACACATTCCACATAAGTGCAAATTCCAACTGGCTACTGAGACTTCTCACCAACTGTCTATTGGATTGGAGGGCTCACAGGTGGGAAAGAAAGTCTTAAGGACTGGACACATGTTCTATAAGTGGGAGCTTTAGATTTGTTCTTCAGAGTCCCTTGTGCACCTCCAGGATCCCCTCCCCTGTGACTCCACCCTGGATTTAGGTGTATCTACCTGCAAGACCTGCCCATTTCTGGGAGGGGTCTTGGGCGGATAGTACGTGTATCTTTACCTGCAAGACCCTGCCCATTCCTGGGAGGAGTCTTGGTAAGGTTAGATAAGGCCAGCAGGCCATTTGCGGCCCTTCGTATAACATTTTTTGGCCCGTAGTCAGCCTTCAAATATCGCAGTATTAGCGATTATTCGCTTACTGAATAATCACAATAAAAATCGCATTAGTAAGAAAAAAATCGCATTAAACATTTGCATACCCCAAGCAGTTCTATTCGGGGTATGCAAATGTTTAATGTGACTTTTTGCGATTTTTTTTTCTTACTAATGCGATTTTTTATTGCGAATATTCGGTAAGCAAAATTCCTTATGTGGCCCTGCCTCACCCTGACTTTGCCTCCTGCGGCCCCCAGGTAAATTGAGTTTGAGACCCCTGTATTTCTTTGCCAGAATGGAGAGGTAAGAGAAGAAGACATGGCTGAAAGAAATTAAGATGAGGGCAAGCTAAGGATAGCATGCATAAATGGTTAAGATTGACCACACATGTGGTGGATAGGGTATGAATAAAACTGTTATTTCCTGAAGCCTGTCTGAGTGAGTCTGATTCCCATCGCAACCACTTGAAGATGAAGACCTGCCGGTTAATGGGGGATGGAGCCACGTGGTCAGGGCCTAAGGACAAAGGCCTCCATCTCCACCATTCAGGCTCATCCTAGGGCTGTTTTTCTACACTCCCCAACACAAAGATTTATATAAATAGGATCAGTGTGACCTGGAATGTTCATTGTAGCCATTCACATATAACTAAATTATTTTCCTCTCTTTTTATCCTTACTGCCTTTAGATTGTTGAGACCTAAATTCTAAACAAGGAGGATGCCGTTTTGTAAAGGCCACACAGCTGGCTTCTCAAGTTCTGAGCAGGGAGAGATGCCATTTTGTAAGGACCACATGGTGTAAGCCACATGTTAGGTCTTCATAAGTCTATTTCCATAGACCCCACCCCAAGCTACCTGGACATACCAGGTTGCCTATTAGTGAAAGACAAGGGAGCAGTAGGAAGGTACCCCTAGACAAGAGCCAATCATTTTAAGGATCATCAGAAAGCTGGAACCACCCTAATACCTTTCCTATATAATCTCCATCATGTTCTTGGGTGGGGCTCATCTCCTTTGGGGGATGGCCCTGGCTGGCCAGCCTGGGGGGGGGTGTCTTGTGGGCAGATGGATTAAAGTATTAAACTTTATTTCAGTTGTGTAGTCTTATCCTTCTACTTTAGACCCTAACAATACAAACAAGGAAACTAACCTAGAGAGAGGTATGTGTAGGGTTCCAGAGTAGAAGAACAAGACCACACAACTGGAATAAAGTTTAATACTTAATTCGCCTGCCAAAAAGACTCCCAGCCTGGCCAGCCAGAGCCATTCCTTTCCCCACGCTCCAAGGAGATGAGCCCCAGCCAAGGTCATGAGGAAGATTATAAAGGGAAGGTATTAGGGAGGTTCCAGCTTTCTGATGATCCTTAAAGTGATTGACTCTTGTCTAGGGGTACCTTCCTACTGCTGCTGCCTTGTTCTCTGATATGGCCAGGTAGCTTGTGGCGGGGTCTATGTAAATAAGCTGTGAAGACCTACATGTAGCTTTCACCATGTAGTCCTTACAAAATGGTGTCTCTCCCTGCTCAGGACCTAAGAAGAAGCCTGGTATGTGGCTTTTACAAAATGGCATCCCTCCTTTTTCAGAATTCACGTCCCAACAATGTAACTTACAAGTATACTGAGGTTTGAGACCCGCAAACTTGGCTGGGGCCAGAAACATGAAGCAGAGACACATAGAATGCAAAAGTAAGAAGTGTTTATTGAAGCCCAGACTCCAACATGCTGGGGTCCTCCACTTGCAGTGAGGTGGCAATCCCAGCCCAACTTACATTCTTATTTTTATACCCACTTTAGAGAATTTTTAAATGGGCTCGGTGACTGTTGCGAGGATTGGCTACACATTATATCATTGTTTATAAGGCACTAGGTGATTGGTTGGACCTAATAAGGACTTTCCGGTGGATGTAAATAGGATGTTGATGTGCGAGTAGAGAGATGCAATATTGCAAGTAGGATGTAAATAGGGCATTGCTCTGGGAATTTGATGAGCTAGCTAGGATAGTAAGACACAACCTTGTGGTATTTCAGCAACTTTATGTGTCATTTACAATAAGAGGCCTATTGTACCACCTGAAGCCTGTCACGTGTGGTCTGGTCCTTTCAACAAGAACACATGGCAGATTTGGAGATGCCATGGCTCATGTTTGCAAAACTGTTGAAGACTCTGGGGTTACAACCTGAGAGTCATTTATTTTTCAGAAACAGGACTACAGCCCAGATTTTCCTTTGATGATTTCTCTTCATCTCTGATAATAATGACCCATCTCTCCCCCCCACCCTCCCTAAATTCATCTACATGGCAGAACCTCTTACATTTTAGGGGTATACATTACTTCTCTTTTTCTTCTCAGTTCTCCTCTTTCTTCTTGTCCCCCTCCCCCCTTCTCTGTCACCTTCTCTTCCTACAACTTATCCTGGCCAGAAAAGAAATGAGGGAAATGATATTTCCTTTGGGAGGAGAATAGATTAAAAAAAATAATAAGAGGACACCTTCATTTTCCCACAAAGGGTCCCTTCAGTGAGAGAGCATGAATAAAGTGGTTTTCATAGGTGCACTCACTCTTCTCCAGCCTCTTGCTCTCTCTGTTCTTTGGAAAAACAAATTTGCTGTTAACAGCTGGAGACTGTAACTTGAAAAACCCAGAAAGTAAGATGAATAAAACTTCCTGTTTTCCTCTCCTCCCTGCTGGGGCCTTAGGATGGGGGTTGGGGGTAGGCCTGCAAGACTGCCTTCCAAACAGATGTTTGAGTCCCAAAGCAGCTTTTGGAGTCTCTGCATATCAATCCTTTATGCAGCACAGCAGGACCAGACCTTCCCTTCCATGACAATGAGCCTTCTTGAGCCAACTGCCTGCAGGGTTGCGGAGCCAACTGGGAAAAGCAAGGTAAATGTGGCCAGCATATGACACCAGACTAAGCCTCCACTCTCCAGTGTCCCCTTCTCCACTGTCACTATGCATGCAGCACACAGAGCATCGTCTGTCTGTTAGGGACCATGCCAAGACTTTATAAAGTTCAGCTTTAAAGACCATGAGGGAGGTACTATTACTCAGCTCATTCCCAAGGTTAGGAAGGAAATCAAACCTTAGAGAGGACTACATAGCCAAGCCTATTTCTAGATATAAAAGGGGCTCTCCTCTACCCCAGCATGGAAAAAGAAAAGGTATGGAGTGAGCAAGCTCCCTATTCTGGAAACGAGTTGTTTATACTAATCTCACTTTCTTTCACTGTTGCCTGACATCAGATTGGGGTACTTATAATCTCTTTGGCTGCTCAACCTCAATGGAGATGCACAGTCATCTTTTTTAAAGGTCTTTCTTCCTCCTCTATGGTCACATTCAAGACTAGCAATCAGCCAATTGCCTTTCTGCTTTGCTGGTTTATCTCTTGGGCCCAAATATAATACTCCAGGCAAAGAGGTTGTATCCCTGTAATTCTCTGAAGTCCTCAGTCAGATCATAGAAAAATGAGTTGCAAGCATGACACCCTCTATATTTGGCTTTTTCATGCTGAGTGACAATCTGCCAAGGGGATTAGCAATGGGGCTGCTATTAAGAATCTGTTCCCTGCAAACAGGGCATAGAAGCATATGTTTTCAGTTAAAACTGATTCTTGTCTAGCAAGTAATTATTAGAAGTGAGAAATACATAGTCATTAAAATTATGGATTTTTAAACAACTTTTTAAAAGATATTCAGAAATCCTCACTCTTTTCTAATCAGAAAGGAAGCTTGGGTAAGTTTTTCAGCCAGTTACTGTAGATGCCCACACAAAGTCTTCAGAGATTTTTTTCCTGTGACCTTCATACCAGGTACAGTTAGTATCACCATTTGGCCACAGTTGGTCACCTGTGTCAGGGGGAAAGCTTGTTCTCTGTCACACTTTCATCTCTGCCTCTCTTTACCTGCATTTCCTTCCCTTCCTTCTGTAAGGCTCGGTAATCCAGATGCTGCTCCGACGCAGAAAAATGAAGAGACAGTCACTCAGGCAAAAGCTCAAGTGGGTTCTCTATTCTGGCTGGCCAGGGTCCAGTCCCCATCTAAAACCAAACCGAGGCAAAGGACCACGTGGCTTTCTTTGTTCATCCTTATATACCATAAGAAGGGGAGGAGGGATAGGGGGTAGAGGATTTTCTTATAAGGTTATAACATTCGCTGAGACATACAAGTTCCTTATAAAGGCATGACATCCGCCAAGGTAGTATAAGTCCCTTACAAGGGCATGACATCTGCCAAGGTAGTATAAGTCCCTTATAAGGGCAAAAAGGATTAGATACAACCTGACCTTTAAGTTTCATGAGCTACAGCAGTGGGGGCTGGAGTAACTAGTTGTTGACTTCCCTTTTCACTTCCTTCTGTTAAAAAGGAGAGCAAGAAGGCCTAGGGCCTGGGGAGGCCCAAGGTTCTGGACAGTGCTGGGGCCCAGGGGGGAAAGCCCAAAGACTGGGAAAAACTCATTACCTCAATAAAGACCATGAAATATACCTCAGAGAATGCAAAAGCAAAGCAGGGCTTATTCCAAGAGCTCTGGGCTTTGGGGACAGCCTTGTGGACTGAAACCAGAAGTCCTGGGTAATCTAGGAAGGTATCTTTTATAGGTTCAAGAAACCTTAGGCCTCTCCCTATTTCATGTTTAAACACAATGTCCAATCAGATGACAAGCTTGTCCTTTTTCAAAAGAAAAGGTGAGAACCTTTGGAAGAGCAAGCAGAACTTCATTCCTTTGCCCAAATATGTCCAGTTACTCTTAGGAGGGGCGTTGGCTGATTGCAGAAGGCCGTTGATGCCTCAAGGTGAAATACCATATCAAGGGAGATCAAGAAGGTGGGGCGGAGAAAGGCTTAACAGGCATATCTGGTCAAAGTTGGGGTGGAGAAGAGCTTAACAGGCATCTATCACATCTGAGTTATTATGATTTCTATTTTATAAATTTCCCCCTAACCCTTCCTTCCTTCCTTCCTTCCTTCCTTCCTTCCTTCCTTCCTTCCTTCCTTCCTTCCTTCCTTCCTTCCTCCCTCCCTCCCTCCCTCCCTCCCTCCCTCCCTCCCTCCCTCCTTCCCTCCTTCCTTCCTTCCTTCCTTCCTTCCTTCCTTCCTTCCTTCCTTCCTTCCTTCCTTCCTTCCTTCCTTCCTTCCTTCCTTCCTTCCTTCCTTCCTTCCTTCCTTCCTTCCTTCCTTCCTTCCTTCCTTCCTTCCTTCCTTCCTTCTGAAAGGCTAGGTAGTCCAGATGCTGCTCCGATGCAGAGAATTGAAGAGACAGTCACTCAGGCAAAAGCTCAAGTGGGTTCTTTATTCTGGCTGGCCAGGGTCCAGTGCCCATCCAGAACCAAACAGAGGCAAAGGACCATGTGGCTTTCTTTGTTCATCCTTATATACCATAAGAAGGGGAGAGGGTGTAGGGATGATTTCCTTATAAGGGCATAACGTCCGCTAATACATTCTGAGGTAATATAAGTTTCTTATAAGGGCATAACATCTGCTAAGACATTCTGAGGTAATACAAGTTCCTTATAAGGGCATAACATCCGCTAAGACATTTTGAGGTAGCACAAGGTATTACAGGAGCTTAGGGTTGGTATAAGCTTCCTTTTTAGGACAAAAAGGGTTAGATACAAAAAGCAGGTATAAGCATAGAAAATTACAGAATTCTGGTTACAAAAACCTGACCTTTAAGTTCCACGAGCTACAGCAGTGGGGGCTGGTGTAACTAGTTGTTGACTTCCCTTTTCAGAAGGAAGGAAAAATAGGATGGAAAGATAAGAAGGAAAGACATATAGCAAGGAAGGAAATATACGAGGAAAGGAAAGAAGGAAGGGAGGATGGAAGGGAGGAATAAAGGAAGGTAAGAAGAAAGGAAGGAAGAAAGGAAGGAAGGAAAGTAGGAAGGAAGGAAGGAGGGGGGTCACATCTAGCAATGCTCAGAGCTTATTCCTGGCTCTGTGCTCAGGGATCACTCCTGCCACCATGTAGTGCCCAGGACTGAACAATGGTCAGTCACATTGCAAGGCAAGTATACTGGTTCTCTGCCCATGTAGCTATTTGTTGTTGATGATGTTATTTTTATTGTTTTTGGAATACACCATCTGTGCTCAGGGCTTACTCTTGGCTCTACACTCAGGGATCACTCTTGGTGGTGCTTGGGGGAACATATGTGGTGCTGGGAATTGGACCTGGGTCAGACATTTGCAAGGCAAGCACTGAACCTGCTAAGCTATCTCTGCAGTTCCCCAGAAGCTGTTTTTATCCCCCATTTTACAGATGAGAAAAAGTAGGCACAAAATGGGTAAAAGCTACAAGATCATATAGGCCATGAAAATGATGCAGGAGCAGTGATGACATGTCTCTGTATTTGTCCAAGATTTACAGGTTCATCAATGTTTCCAAGGCTAAAAATATTAAATTATAAAGATGCTCAGACTCAGAGTTAGAAGGTAGAAAAGTTTATTGGAAATAGTGAAAGAAAAAAGAAGGTAGAAAAGTTTATTGGAAATAGAGAAAATATTGGAAAATAGAAAAAATTAACTGCCCATGTAAGGAGGAATTAGGCATACAAGTAAGTAAGAGATTTTGTGCTCTTTTAATGGATCTTTGCATTTCTTATTAATAGGCAAGAATGTTACAAAGAATGTAGGGGTCATAGGTTGGTTTGATTGGTTTGAGCCTTTTGGGTTATTATCTGAGCATTTGTTTTAGGTATTACCCATTATCTTAATCTCCTAGTGAGCCTAAATTCTGGGGCAGAATTTTATGGTCTTGGGAATTGTTAACTTCCTGTTTATTGCCAGGACATTACAAAGGTAATGGACTGTAAGAAAAGTGGGGGAATGTTCAGAAGCATCTGGCAAGGGGGAAACTGAGGCTTCCTCTTTCAAAAGAAAAAAACTGATATCTAAGCCCAGGGTACCTGAGCACCAAATAAAAGACCAAGTGGAGCTTCTATCAACAAGAAAGAATGTGTTGACTGGAAATCTCTTTCTCTTATTAAAAAGGATAGAATAGGGGGGATATTGGCATGTAGTGAAAGAAGAAGGACTGATCCCCAGGCAACATTGCAGAACAGATCTGTGATTTAATAAGAGAGAGCATTTGCCTGTTGGTAGTAACTGGGATCTGAGCATTCCAGAGTGGGGAGTGACTGGGTATGACTCTGTACACTAGGCTCATTTGGGAACCTTGTTCCTTTGAAGTGGTTACTCTTGACACCCATCTGGATGTTGTCTTTGTCCCTACCAGCTCAGAGAATATGCTGGCCAGAACCACATCTGCCTTGCAGCCTCAAAGAAAGAGAAAAGGGGGTACTGTCAGGTCTGCCTTGCACTTGGGCAGACCCAATGCCAAGCAAAATTTCTGAATGTTGGGGGGATATGCAACTAACCAATAAAAAAGGCTTCCATGGAACCCAAAATATTTGATCAACTCATCTTATTCTTAGCAGCAAAGCTTACCATTTTTCTATATCTTGAATAGCAATATGAGAAATACTGAACACCTACTATACCTCAGGTACTTAGTGCTTTGCATACATCAACTTAGTTTTTATTTTTTAATATATATTTTATTTAAACAACTTGACTACATACGTGATTGTGTTTAGGTTTCAGCAATGAAAAGAACACCATCCATCACCGGTGCAACATTCCCATCTCCAATGTCCCAAATCTCCCTCTCCCCCACCATACCCCCACCTGTACTCTAGACAGGCTTTCTATTTCCCTCATACATTCTCATTGTTAGGATAGTTCACAATGTAGTTATTTCTCTAACTAAACTCATCCCTGTTTGTGGTGAGCTTCATGAGGTGGGCTGTAACTTCCAACCCTCCTCTCTTTTGTGTCTGAAAATTATTATTGCAAGAATGTCTTTCATTTTTCTTAAAACCCATAAATGAGTGACACCATTCTGTGTCCTTCTCTCTCTCTGACTTATTTTACTCAGCATAATAGATTCCATGTACATTCATGTATAGGAAAATTTCATGACTTCATTTCTCCTGACAGCTGCATAATATTCCATTGTGTATATGTACCACAGTTTCTTTAGCCATTCATCTTTTGAAGGGTATCTTGGCTGTTTCCAGAGTCTTGCTATGGTAAATTCAACTTAGTTTTTAAACAATGTCATGTGACAGATACTATTCTTTAATTATAGGGAAGGATACAGGGACCAGGAGAGTTACTTAAAAACTCAGAGTTAGGGGCTGGTGAGGTGGCGCTAGAGGTAAGGTGTCTGCCTTGCAAGCTCTAGCCAAGAAAGGACCGCGGTTTGATTCCCCCAGTGTCCCATATGGTCCCCCTAAGCCAGGTTCAATTTCTGAGCACTTAGCCAGGAGTAACGGGTGTGGCCAAAAAACCAAAAAAAAAAAAAAAACAAAAACTAAAAAAAAAAAAAACAACTCAGAGTGAGACAGCTAGTAGGTGGTGAAAATGAATTCTAACCCAGAAAACATGGCCCAGAGCTTGTGTTCTCAGTCAAGATGGAAGAAAATGGAATCCTACTAGATCTATATTCAAATTACTTTGGTCAGTGTGAGACTGTCCATTTGATTTTTTATTTCTTAAGCTTTAATTTTCCTTTATGAATGTCCCTTATTGTGGTTGGCAATGAATACAATAAGGTGAAATCCACTGATCCTTCTCTCTGGTATTCATCTCCTGTAACTACCTCTCTTTGATGTGGGTCTTTAGTAGCTAATAACTTAACACTAACAAACAGAACACAACAAAAGTCATGAAAGATTACTTCTGAATTACAAGAAACAGAAACTTCTGTCCAAACAGCATGTTCCCTGGAGTGCTGCAAGTTGAGAAAGCTAACTGCTGTCTTCCTGTTTTTTGGTTTTTTTTTTTTTTTTTTTTTTTTAGTTTTGTGTGTAAAGGGTGGTGAAGGGATGAATTTCTGACTCAGGAGTGACCTCTGATGGTGTTCAGGGACCAAATGCCAATTCAGATATTTGGGTAAAGCAAGGATCTCAGGCTTCTGGCTTCTGACGTGCTATACTACTCCAAATGTGAGAAGTGGGAAAGATAGTGAGGACCTGAGGCCCCCAGTCCAATAGACCACAGGAAATTGCATCCTGTCACCCATGAGTGCTATTGGAAGTGGATTCTTTCTCAGTTGTTCAATTATGTGCTCATAGACACACTCATTTCCTTAAACTTGTTCGACCCACCTGTAATTTGTTTTTGTATTTGAGTAGAATTAAGAATTTGTACTTTTTTTATAAGTACATTCTGGCTGCTGGTGTCACTGTCCAATAAGCTGAGGTCTCTGGCCTGTGGAGGCTCCACCCTGCTGTGCCTTTGTTCACTCTGAGGACTTTAAGGGAAATTTCTCCTGCCTGTGCCTGTCTGCCTGTGTTTCTGAATCCCTGAAGATTTCCTTAGAGGCCTAGGGCACACACCCCCAAAAAACTGTCAACTAGAGAAAGCAGAAGAGCATGGCCGCTTCGCTTCATGGCCATGCACTCTTTCTAACCAATGAACCCCACCACAACATGCAGGAAAAACCACACTACAAGCGTGACAATAAGGAAACCTTGCAGGCAAACACCATCCACAGAGAATGAAGACAAAAGCTCGGATGACCTAATAAATTCCAACCACCTGATTAACCTCTCAGATAAGGAGTTTAGAATAGAAATATGAAAGATGTTCGTAGAACTCAAAAAAAAAAAACAAAAAAAAACAAACATAGATCGATCTGAAGAGAACACAAAGACAGAAATCAGAAAACTCCAAACTGAAATAACAGATCTGAAAAACATGGTTGCTCAACTGAAAACCTCAATGGATAGCCTCGCCAACAGGGTATCAGCAGCTGAGGAGAGAATCAGAGTACTGGAAGATATGATGCAGAAAAACTCAACACAACAGAAGCAATTGGAAAAGAACCTTAAGACAAACGAACAGGCAATGGAAAAAGTACTCAAGGCATGCGAACAGAAGAAAATAGAAGTCTTTGATAAACTCAACAGAAACAACATAAGAATCATTGGAGTCCCAGAAACCCAGGAAGGAGATCCCAGGAAGAATCAACAGTCAAAGACATCATCAAAGAACTTGACCAAAGACGTGAAGGACCTATACAAAGAAAACTATAAAGCCCTGCTCCAAGAAATAAGAGAGGACACACAGAAATGGAAACACATACCGTGCTCAAGGATTGGCAGGATTAACATCATTAGAATGGCAATACTCCCCAAAGCATTATACAGATTTAATGCAATGCCCTTAAAAATACCCATGACATTCTTCAAAGAAGTGGATCAAACACTTATGAAGTTCATCTGGATCAATAAACACCCTCGAATAGCTAAAGTACTCCTAGGAAAAAAGAAAATAGGGGGCATTACTTTCCCCAACTTTAAACTGTACTACAAAGCAATAGTTATCAAAACATCATGGTATTGGAATAAAGACAGACCCACAGATCAGTGGAATAGGCTTCTGCACCTCAAAAGAAATAGTGCCCAGGATACAAGAGTCACCCACCCAGTGGGAGAAACTATTCATCCAACACCCTTCAGATAAGGGGCTAATATCCAAAATATACAGGGCACTGACAGAACATGAAAAAATGCTCCTCGTCACTAATTGTCAGGGAGATGCAAATCAAAACAATGATGAGATACCACCTCACACAGCAGAGATTGACACACATCACAAAGAATGAGAACAATCAGTGCTGGCGGGGATGTGGAAAGAAAGGAACTCTTATCCACTGCTGGTGGGAATGTTGTCTAGTCCAACCTCTATGGAAAGTGATATGGATATTCCTCCAAAATCCGGAAATTGAGCTCCCATTTGACCCAGCTATTCCCCTCCTAGGGGTATACCCTAAGAACACAAGAACACAATACAAAAACTCCTTCCTCACACCTATATTTATTACAGCACTATTCACAATAGCCAGGCTCTGGAAACAACCAAGATGCCCTTCAACAGACGAATGGCTAAAAACACTGTGGTACATATACACAATTGAATATTATGCAGCTGTCAGGAGAGATGAAGTCATGAAATTTTTCTATACATGGATGTACATGAAATCTATCATGCTGATTGAAATAAGTCAGAGGGAGAGAGAGACACAGAATGGTTTCACTCATCTATGGGTTTTAAGAAAAATAAAAGTCATTTCTGTAACAATCCTCAGAGACAATGAGAGAAGGGTTAGAACTTCCAACTCACTGCATGAAGCTCACCACAAAGAGTGGTGAATATGCTGTAGAAATAACTACACAGAGAACTACCACAATCATGTGAATGAATGAGGGAACTGGAAAGCCTGTCTGGAGTACAAGTGGGGGTGGGGTGGGATGGAGGGAGATTTGGGACATTGGTGGTGAGAATGTTGCACTGGTGAAGGAGAGATTCTTTACATGACTGAAACCTAATCACAATCATTTATGTAATCAAGATGTTTAAATAAAGGAAAAATGAAAAAAAAAGAATTTGTACTTTTTGTTTTATCTCACTGGAGAGCCAATTCTCACAACATTTTGATTGTCATTGTTTTATTTTTTTTCCCATGGTAGTCACATCCAGAAATGCTCTGGGGTTACTCTTGGCTCTGTTCTCAGAAATTACTCCTGGCAGGCTTAGAAGGATTTATCAGATGCTGGGAATTGAACCCAGACCAGTTGCATGCAAGGCAAATGCCCTACCAGCTGTGCTATTTCTCCAGCTCTTGTTTTTGGTTTTGACTGTACTCGGGGCTTTCTTCTGGCTCTGTTCTGAGAGATCACTCCAGGCAGTGCTCAGGAGATTGAATTGGGCTAGACGCATGCAAGGCAAGTAATTTACCCACTTGTATAACTTCTTTGGCTCTCAATAACACTTAAAATATTTTTTATTGGGAGCTAGAGTGATATAGCACAGCAGTAGGGCATTTGCCTGTATGCTGCCAACACAGGACAGACCTGGATTTGGTTTCTTGCATTCCATATGGTCTTCCAAGCCTGCCAGGAAAGACTTCTCAGCACAGAGCCATGAGTAACCTGAGTTGTGCTGGGTGGGCCCCAAAACAAAAAAACAAATTAAAAAAACTTTTTATTTATTTAAACAACTTTATTACATACATGATTATGTTTGGATTTCAGTCATGTAAAGAACACCATCCATCACCAGTGCAACATTCCCGTCACCAATCTCCCAAATCTTCCTCCTCCCCTGGGAGTTAGTGCCATCTTTATATCAAAGTTTGGTGTGTCTGTTGGTCAGTCTTGTCTTAAAGTAGGTCGTTCAGTTTTTATTTTAAGAATGGTTTTGAGTCTGTAAAGTTTCTGAGCTGTTGTTTGTCTGTGAAACCATGTATTGTTTCTTCAAATCTGAAAGTGAGTTTTGCTGGGTGCAATATTCTAGGTGAAGCATTTATTTCATTGAGTTTTGTCACTATGTCCCACCACTGCCTTCTGGTCTTGAGTGTCTCCGGCGACAAGTCTGCAGTAAATCTCAAGGATGTTCCCTTGAATGTAATTTCTTTTTTCGATCTTGCTGCTTTCAGAATTTTGTCTCTGTCAGATTCATCATTGTGACTAGGATGTGTCTTGGGGTGTTTTTTCTGGGGTCTCTTTTAGTTGCTACTCTTCGGGCATCCAGGATTTGATCACATGTATTCTTTAGCTCTTGTAGTTTCCCTTTAATGATGTTCTTGACCATTGATTCTTCCTGGAGATTTTTTTCCTGGGTCTCTGGGACTCCAATGATTCTTAAGTTGTTTCTGTTGAACTTATCATAGACTTCTGTTTTCATCTGTTCTCATTTGAGTAATTTTTCCATTGTTTGATAATTTGATTTAAGGCTTTTTTTTTTTCAATTTCTTCTGCTGTATGGAATTGTTATTCATCTCATCTTCCAGTGTACTAATTCTATCCCGTGGAAAGCTTAACCATGTTTTTCTTTAATTCATCTACTGAGTTTTTCAGACCTGTTATTCGACCTGAAATTTCAGTTTGGAGTTTTCTGATTTCTATCTTCATATTCTCTTGATTCTTATTAGTGTTCTCTTCTATACTTTCTTTGAGTTCTTTGAACATCTTCCATATTGTGACTCTAAACTCCTTATCTAAGAGACTGAGTAGTTGGTTGGTTATGTTCAACTCATCAGAGTTGTCATTGTCATTCTCTATGTCTGGTGCTGGCCTGCTTTGTTTCCCCATTGTCACACTTGTATTGTGGGTTTTTCTACGTGTTGTGGTTGTATTCATTGGCTAAATGATGTGCACGGCTGCACAGCGGCTGCGCTCCTCTGGCTCCACCCTTTCTGGGCGTGTAAATTCACCTCCAGGGAAGGCATTCCGTCTGCAGATGAGCCACACACAGGATGAAATCAGGCCAAAAATGCAGCACAGCACAGAAGACAGGCAGATAGGGGTGCTGGCATCTGAGTTCCAGCAGATTTCAGTGGCTTCCCCTTTCTGGGCGTGTAAACTCACCTCCAGGGTAGGCTCCAGGGAAGGTGAGCTGTCTGCAGATGAGCCACACATAGGATGAAATCAGGCCAAAAATGCAGCATAGCACAGAAGACAGGCAGATAGGGGTACTGGCATCTGAGTTCCCAGAAATTCTTTAGAACTTTAATACTATTCTGAAATGGGTAATGCCCTCAGATGGTTGGGGTTTCTCATCCTCTTACTGACAAAGGTGAAAGAGCTTGAAGCCTCCAAAGCCTTCACTGTGGTCTCCAGGGTCACCCAGAAAATTGACATTCACCTCTTAAACAGGCAGGATCACCGGCAGGAATGCTGATGAAATCCAGTCTCAGGCAGCTGAAAACAGCATGACCCAAGATGGCTTCTGCACCCTTCTGACTCCTGGCAGAAACCAGCAGGAATCAGTGTGTGTATGTCCTGACCCACCTCTGAAGCAGGCAGGATCGCAGATGAAATCCAGTCTCAGGCAGCTCTGAAGCAGGTTGGAATCACCAGCAGGAACACTGATGAAATCCAGTCTCAGGTAGCTCTGAAGCAGGCAGAATCACCAGCAGGAATGTTGATGAAATTCAGTCTCCAGCAGCTGGAAATTGCATGGCCCAAGATGGCTTCTGCGCCCTTCTGACTCCCGGCAGAAATCAGCAGGAATCAGTGTGTGTACGTCCGGACCCACCTCTGAAGCAGGCAGGATCACCGGCAGAAATGCTGATGAAATCCAGTCTCAGGCAGCTGAAAACAGCATGACCCAGGATGGCTTCTGCCTAAAAAAAAAACTTAAAATTTTTTTTTATTGAAATAAAAATTGATTTAAAATATATAGCTGTTATAGTAATAGCTGTCTAATTCATTACTCTATTTATTAGACATGTAAGCTTCACTGCTTATTATATTTTCATATAGATGTGAATCTGTTTTTTAATCTTTCTATTATTGATCTACTTTTATATTTAAGCCTTAATTCTTGTCTTGATTTTGGGGGCTTCATGGTACATTTCTCTATCTAGTACTCCAAGTTCTCTTACATCCTACTTCCCCCAAATTTATTATTTATTGTTTACCAGATAAAATTTAGAGTCAGTTTATAATCTATGAACAGTCTACTTTAATATTATAATAAAATATATTAATACTATAAGTTAACAGTAGATAGTTGACATTATACTATTGTGGGCTACCTTCTTGATACAAAAAATTATGTCATGCCTTTTCAGTGTGCTTTTTGAGCTTTCGTCTTATACATCTTACACATTTTATTGTTTTTTTGACTGTGATCATGTTGTTTCTAATTGATTGTTGTTTCTATCTAGGGAAATCATTGATCTGATACTTCATAATTTATCCTGATACCTTCTGCTATTTTTCTGGTAGTTGCTTTTGTACTTAGTTTATACTTTATTTTACCTTGCCTTTTTTTTTTTTTAATAAGAAAAGGCTATTGGATTCTAGAAAACACTTTTTAACATCTATTTAACTTATGTTTATTATCCTTTAATCTGCTATACTTTATATGACAATAGGTAGTAGGAAAAGGTCTATAAAAACATTAGTTGTGGGGCCGGTGAGGTGGCACTAGAGGTGAGGTGTCTGCCTTGCAAGCGCTAGCCAAGGAAGGACCACAGTTTGATCCCCTGGTGTCCCAGATGGTCCCCCCAAGCCAGGGGCAATTTCTGAGCGCTTAGCCAGGAGTAACCCCTGAGCATCAAACAGGTATGGCCTGAAAAAATCAAAAACCAAAACCAAAAACAAAAAAACAAAAAAAAATGTAAGTTGGGTTTTTTCACTTTTAGGTTAAATCCTATTTATTGTGATGTGAGTTTTTTTTTTAACACACTACCAGACTTTATCAACATTATTTAAAAATTTATTTGCTAAAATTCTATTTAAGGTTCTTAGAAAGTAAAATTGGTCTGTGACTTTTTCATTCCCCCTGTGTCTGGTTTTATACTCAGTGTTAGATTAGCTTTAAAACTGAGTTGAGATGTTTTCTTTTTCATAGTCTGGAACTATTTTTGTAACATGGGAATTAAACATTTTTAGCACATCTCTTTTAAATGGTACCATCTGGCTTGGTACCTTTTTAAAAAGTACTATATTATTTTTATAATTTGAAATATTTTCTAGAAGTGAGACAAAAATGTTTGTTTTAATTTTTTTCCTTTGAAATTTTTTATTTTATATATTTATAAGAATATTTTTCTCTCAAGTCATTTCTAATAAAGTTGTAGAGACTGCATTACTTTGAAACCTTGTGGGTTTTTAATGATAATACACTCTTTTAAAGTTATTAGTTTTCTATAATTATAAGTAATAAGTTTTTTTTTTTGGACCATACCCAGTGATGTTCAAGGGTTACTCCTGGCTCTCTGCACTCAGGTATTACTCTGGCAGTACTTGTGGGATTATATAGATTGCGGTGAATCAAAAATGAAACTCAGGTCAACCATGTGCAATACAAACACCTTTTTTAATGTACTATTACTCTGGACTCAATAATAAATTTGTTTTAAGAAACATTTTATTCATAATGAAGAATGACTAAAGATGTTTCTGTCCATTGGCTTAGTTTTCTTTATTAATTTCTACAGATTTCTACTAATTTTGAAAATTCTGTAAGATACTTCAGGACTAAAATTCACATATAAGAGAAGCTATTTTCTTTGCTAAAGTGTTTATGCTTTTGATTTATGTGATAATATAGTTTGGAAAGAACCTCAGACCAAAATTGTGTTCATCGAACACACACACACACACACACACACACACACACACACACACACACACACACACACACACTCACACACCACTAAAATTTAAAACCATTGGCGACAGAAGGTACTCATTATTTCAAATTATGAAACACAAAACACATTCCCCAAATAGCAGGGTTTTTCCTCCCTGGGAGGTTTGGGAAAGTTGATTCAGGCCTCTGACATGTAACATAGGGCAAAGATGATTGTCTACTCTCCTGGCTTCTTCAAGAGCAAATAATGAGGTTGCACTTTGGCCTGATGAAAGGTTCTACATGTTGAGCTTTTAATGGTAGCTGAGACACATGAGAAGAGACACAGATGAGGTAGCAATCTTGAGATGAGAGGAAAGGCAAAGGGTAAATTCCCTCAAAATTTAACAGGGGGAAATCCTCGTAACTACTCCTTGCTTCTCTCCCAAAATATTGGATCAGTATATTAAAAAAATGTTTATTTTTAGGAGCCAGAGAGATAGCACAGCGGTAGGGCATTTGCCTTGCGAGTGGCTAACCCAGAACCGATGTGGGTTTGAATGCTGGCATTCCATATGGTTCCTTGAGCCTGCCAGGAGCGATTTCTGAGCACAGAGCCTGGAGTAACCTCTGAGAACCACCAGGTGTGGCCCCAAAACCAAAAAAAAAAAATGTATATTTTTATATTAAATGGCATTCAATGGGTCAATGAGGTAATTCAGGGATTAAGCAGTAGATCTAAATTGATTAGGTTGATCTAGGTTTATCTAGGTAGATCTTGCAAGCATTAGATCTAGGTTGGCACTGTGTTTGCTTCCCTGAGCAAACCCTGGAGTTGTTCCTGAGCAGAGAACCAGGAGTAAGCCTTGAGCAAACTGGATATGGCCCTAAACAAAGAAATGGCATTAATAGTTGCAAAAGTCACAAAACTGAAATGGCATTAATAGTCACCAAAGCCCCACAGAGTACATTAGAACTGGCTAATGGAGACTGCTGAATTTTCCTTTGTACTTTATTCTGATCTGTCCTGGAAGATGCTATCTTCTTACTTGCTCATTTACTTATTCTGACCATTTTATTTTTCAGTTGAGTCATCTTCTGTTACAACAGAACTAATGATAGGGCCCAGGGTTGAAGAATGAGACATAATTGAAATAAAGCAAAGCAAAACTTTATTTCATCTACCATCAAGTCCTAAGCTTGCAGGAGGCAATCCCACCCAGAATCATAGCCCAGTTTATATAGGGAGGAGATGAGAAGGTTCTAGCTTCTGTTGATCTTTAAAATGATTGGCTGCTGTCAAGGGTTCCTTCCTTCCACTCCCTCGTGTCCTTTCCAAATAGGCTATCTAGTATGGCCAGAGGTCTCAGGTGATGTTAAATGAAAACTTAGGCTTGAGAAAGAGAAGCCTAAGAGGTTTACAACATGGAGCTCTTTATAAAATGGTGTCCTTCCTGTTCAGAACCTAGACCCCACACTAACAAATGATTTAGGCACACATTGTGATCAGGCAAACACCTACCATCTGAGTGCCAGTATCTCTCTACCCCTGCCCCAGTTCCCTTCTTGTCACCCCACACCTTCTACCACCTCCCACCATAGCACCTTAGCAACCTTGCTCTGTAGACAGAACCTCAAGGTTTGTTTTCAATGGCCATTGTCCATTCTCTTACTGTAATTTGTTTTTTATATACCACCTAAGAGTCAGATCATTTACTATATATCTTTGAAATATTGCTTAAAAGACTTTTAATTTTTTTTTTTATTGTGGTTGTGCCAGAATTCAAACTCTGGGCCTCATACATGCAGACAAGTTCTCTTCTGTTGAGCCACACTCCCAGCCCTCCTGCACAGTTTGGGGCTACAATGCCAATCTCTTCCAAAGTCTAAAAGTCCATATCAACTCAGCAGCAAGAATACATTAGTGCTGAAACAAAATTGTATTGTCTTTAGTCTTTCTCACTTCCTAAATTCTGTTCAACTAAGATTAGATTGATCAATTAGATTGATCCTAGCAAGTGTGATCTTAATCACATTGTCAGTGAATCAATTAGTATTCAATGTGGTTGTCATCAAAGAAACCCCCAGAGATTAGTTGATGATTGATGCAAGTAAGAACTACACCAAGGGGCCGGAGAGATAGCATGGAGGTAAGGCATTTGCCTTTCATGCAGAAGGATGATGGTTCGAATCCCGGCATCCCATATGGTCCCCCGAGCCTGCCAGGAGAGATTTCTTAGCGTGGAGCCAGGAGTGACCCCTGAGCACTGCCAGGTGTGATAAAATAAATAAATAAACAAATAAAAGAACTACCCCAAAAGACCACCATTCTTCTAGCATTTCTTATATCTTTGAGTATTACATTTACCCGCACTTTTTTAAAATTTGAGGGTTTTTTAAAATATATTTTATTTAAACCACTTGATTACATACATGATTGTGTTTGGGTTTTGGCCATGTAAAGAACATCACCCATCACCAGTGCAGCATTCCCATCACCAATGTCCCAAATCTCCCTCCTCCCCACCAAACCCCTGCCTGTACTCTAGACATATCCCTCATATGTTCTCATTATTAGGATAGTTCAAAATGAGTTATTTCTCTAACTAAACTCATCCCTGTTTGTGGTGAGCTTCATGAGGTGAGCTGTAACTTCTAGCCCTTCTCTCTTTTGTGTCTGAAAATTATTATTGCAAGAATGTTTTTCGTTTTTCTTAAAACCCATAGATGAGTGAGACCATTCTGCATTTCACTCTCTTTCTCTCTCTCTCTCTCTCTCTCTGACTTATTTCATTCAGCATAATAGATTCCATGTATATCCATGTATAGGAAAATTTCATGACTTCATCTCTCCTGACAGCTGCATAATATTCTATTGTGTATATGTACCACAGTTTATTTAGTGGTACCTCATAGTTGTTTTGATTTGCATCTCCCTGATGATTAGTGATGTGGAGCATTTTTTCATGTGTCTTTGGCCATTTGTATTTCTTCTTTGTCGAAATGTCTGTCCATTTCTTCTCCCCATTTTCTGATGGGATTAGATTTTTTTTTCTTGTAAAGTTCTGTCAGTGTTTTGTGTATTTTGGAGATTAGCCCCTTATCTGATGGGTATTGGGTGAATAGTTTCTCCCACTCAGTGGGTGGCTCTTGTAACCTGGGCGCTATTTCCTTTGAGGTGCAGAAGCTTCTCAGCTTAATATATTCCCATCTGTTACTGATTCATATTTTTCTTTTTTCTTTTTTTTATTCCTTTTTGGTTTTTGGGCCACAGCCGGCGGTGCTCAGGGGTTATTCCTGGCTGTCTGCTCAAAAATAGCTCCTGGCAGGCACAGGGGACCATATGGGACACCGGAATTCGAACCAACCACCTTTGGTCCTGGATCGGCTGCTTGCAAGGCAAATGCCGCTGTGCTATCTCTCCGGGCCCCATATTTTTCAATGGTAGTACTAAAAGCAAAATTTTGATAGAGAAAGAGAGAGACGGATTTGGGAAGAAAGAGGCTCAGGGCTTAGTCTTGGTTGTTCACTTGGGAACTACTCCTGCTGATACATAGGGGACTGCCATGGCAAACATAAACTTTTAGGGGAGCTCAGCCCACCAGATGTATCCTCAGATTTTCCTGGTGGAGAGAACTCAAATAACCCCCATGGGGTTCCTCAAAAGGCCTGCTGTGGGCATCTTTTTCCCCTGCGTGGATGGTTGAGGAATTTCTGAAGAGATGCTTGGCATTACATTTTTGGTCATTATTTGGCTATCTCTCCTTTGTAAAATGTCAGGCAAAATTGTGGCCTCTATCAAATAATTTGGCTCAGAAAGCCCAGCACCAAAGATTACTAAGAGAACCCCTTTTCTAGATATATTTAGCCCTAAAAGCAAAGACAATGTTTTTTTTTTTTTCTTTTTCAAATATATCCTTGCAGCTGCAGTTTCTGGTAATCAAGGGTGAAGCCAGAGAGCAGACCCTGGGCTATTGACTCTCCTTAGAAAAAGGGAACCATATCTAACCACAATTTAGGGGATTTGACTCCTTCCTTTACTTGACTCCTAAAACAATAGAGCTCAGCCCAGTGAAGATCAAGTTTCTGGATATTTCTTACTTCCTCCTTATCCTGATTTTGCATTTGAAGTAAGCTTGCAAAGAGCTGCCTTGAGTTGCAACCTTTTCCTTTGTAACTTAGAATTTTTATAGTCACACCCATAACTTAGGTATTGTTACTGTTGTACTTTGCTTTGTGATTATAATTATTCTTCTCTACACCTATGGCTGGTTTTACCCTTATAAATCCCCTTGCCTAAAGATTAAATTTGTTGCACTCCTGCCAGTAAACATGTTGACCCCACATACTCTGTGTGTGGTTTCATTATTTCATATTTCATATTTTGCCACCCGTGCAACCCCCTCTCCCTAAAGTGGATTCACCGAAATCTCACTGATGGCTATAGGACAGAAGCTGCCTACAGCAGGGGACAATATGGGTTTCTGGGGATTGAACTTGGGTTGGTGGCATTCAATATATACCTGCTATATTATAGCTCCTGCCCCGAGAGAGAGAAAAAAATTTTGAGGGAGAAAGACAATTGGCATTGGGGTAAAATTTGGACCCAACTAAATTAATCAAGGAACATTATCACTTTTCAGATTAAGCATAGCAAAATTACCTGTTTCAAAGTGGTGGTAATGCACATTTTAATACATTTTCTGCGGGTTCTGTATTGGACCCTACCATTCACTGTTCCTATTAGCTTTAATATCTCACACTATGGGATACATAAAGCTAGTTTGTGAGAGACTACATCTTCTCCAGTGACTTTAAAGTATGACAGTTAAACAAAAATCAGCTCTAGGGCCCGGAGAGATAGCACAGTGGCGTTTGCCTTGCAAGCAGCCGATCCAGGACCAAAGGTGGTTGGTTCGAATTCCGGTGTCCCATATGGTCCCCTGTGCCTGCCAGGAGCTATTTCTGAGCAGACAGCCAGGAGTAACCCCTGAGCACCACCGGGTGTGACCCAAAAACAAAAAGCAAAACAAAACAAAAAACAAAATCAGCTTTAAATGCAGAAGCTTTGAAATAAAATGCCAGAAGTTCTCCTTCTAGTAAACTTTTGCTGAGAAGTAGTAAGATTTAACAGTTCACTGGAAAAACTAGTTCATTGGAAAAACTAACAGAATTCAAACCACCTTGAGACTTGAGACTATATGGCATTAACAGAAAGCAATCAAGATAATTCCTGGGGTAGTCAGACTAGATTAAAGCGTAAGAGACCACGGAGAGGGTAACCTTCCTACCCATCTTATTTTATTTATTGGTTGAATAAGATTTGCGTCTTTATAAAACAGTTTTTTTTAATTATAACAGTGTGATATACCAAGTTGTTCATTATAAATACAGTTGGTTCAGGCATTAAATGTTCAAATACCAATCCCACCAACAGTATGACCTTTCCCGACCAATGTTCCAATTTCCAACCCACCATCCCAGCCTGTCTTCTTGCAGACACAAAGTTATTTTGTATTGTTTATGTTACAAAGGCAAATGGAATTACCAAAACTTAGGTCAATAATAGTCAATTAGTGATCATTGTTATATATTACATTAGTGTTAGTAAATTATTTACAGAGGACCTACTATGTTGGTTAGTGCTAGTTAAGTCTTCTTTTGTTTAAGCTCATTGAGTTTGGTGGCAACTTTTCTATCGGATTTACTGTGTTTCAACTGAGCTGACAGTATTATGAAAATTGGAGGTGTTGTGTAGCCACATATAAGGCCATGTAGTCAAAGAACTATAGAACTAAAATGTTTTAGTGAGTTTAAATCAGTTTAATGAGGTTCAGTTATAGAACCTGGGCCATTACTATGCCAGGGGGTGTCAGATGTGGCTGAGGGCTACGGTGCCTTTAGGCAGAAAGGTGAATCCTGCTCCCATTTCAAGAAAGTTCAAGAGTTGTCAGCTGGATCAGTCTTCCTGGGAAGATTCAGTGGCATCATGTTCTTTGGAAAGCTGTGCTCTTTGTCTGCAGGCAAGATGGTCAAGATTTGTATCTTCTGTGGAAAAGGTTGGAAAAGAAAACGTGGGGCCAGAGAGATAGCATGGAGATAAGGTGTTTGCCTTGCATGCAGAAGGACTGTGGTTTGAATCCCGGCATCCCATATGGTCCTCTGAGCCTGCCAGGAGCGATTTATGAGCGTGGAGCCAGGAGTCACCCCTGAGCCCTGCTGGGTGTTACTCCCAAAAAACCAAAAACAAACAAACAAACAAAAAAAGAAGAAAAAGAAAACTGATATTTTGTGAGGAATGTTTGTTAAAGCCAATTTCTAAGTGACTAAAAGTTTCTCAGGCTCTTCTCTGGTTTTATTTCTTCCAATAAAATAGTTCAAAATGTAGTAAAATAATTCCTGTTAATAGTTTATAAAGATAATTCCTGGTAATCGAGAATTATTGGGTGAATTTTGTGTGTTCTGAAAAGATTTTGTAAATGTCATTTCTTTAGTATTATTTAAATTAGGGTCTTTACATAGGTTATTGCATCAACGTAAGTCATTAGGGTAAACCCTAGTTCATAATGACTGGTGAACTCCATTTTATGAATATTTTTTGAGTAAAAGCAAACTTTACCATGTTACAGCTTACTATATAAAACAGGGGTTATTAAATACATTGTTTTATTGTGATTATCACTGGAAACTTAAGTCTTCTTAGGTAATGGCAAAGTGTGTAAGTTTAATTACCTTAAAACTGATTAGCTATAAAGGTCAGTGAATTATGGTATATTCATTTGAAGTTGGTTTTTGATGTTAAATGCCTCATAATATAAAATTAAGATAATGTTAAACATGATAAATGAGTTATTTTTTTCAAGCAAGACTTCACTCAGGAAAAGAGTCTCTCATGTATGGGGAGTATTTTCAGTTAATGAGTAAGAAAGTTCCAGAATGCTGATGGAAGTGGGCATAAAAGGGGCAAATGTAAGAGAGCCACCCTGACATCAACCTACATTTCTGAATCAGGTGGTTCCTAGGAGCTCACCTGGAAGGCTCTTTAAGTCTTAAAGGCACCCCCCCCCCCACCCAAGAACACACTGGCTAGCTGTCTTAGCCTGCATCTACAAAGTGGCTGGTTTTCAAAGACTCCTTTCCCTAAAATCCTGCAAAGGCCTCTTTCTTCAGTCTGGCTTTCAAGCTCTCTGGAGGATTTCTAATCAGAAAATCTCTGTCTGTAATCTACTGGCAAGAGAATTCTGGGTAAAATTGTTCCAAAGGGACTAATGCTATGTCGGGTTGATAGCAATCAAATTATTAAAAATTATCATGCATTTATATAATGGAATATTATGCAGAAAGTTTTAGAAACAGCAGGAAGCTTTGCATGCATATTAAAATAAAAACTACTCTCAATACATATTGAGAAAAATATTGCTAAATATAAAGTGGCAAATAATACTATCATAAAACTAGATAAAATATAAGTATTGGCATATAGAAATATATTTTTGTAAATGCATAGAAAACCAACAGGAAGGTTATAGCTGTGATTACTTCTGAAGAAGAAAAATGATGGTGTTTGAGAACTTGTTCTTTTTGTCTTTTTCCTTTTTAGTCCACACCCTGCATTGCTCAGCACTTACTCCTGGCTCTGTGCTCAAGTATCACTCCAAGTGTGCTCAGTGGACAATACGAGGTGTCAGGGCTCAAACCAGGGTCAACTGTGTGCAAGGCAAATGCTATATCCACTGGCTCCAGACTTGCTTTCTTGCTTTTTTGCTTTATATAGTTCTTTGTAGCTTGACTTTTTAAAAAGACGTTTCTTTCTTTCTTTCTTTCTTTCTTTCTTTCTTTCTTTCTTTCTTTCTTTCTTTCTTTCTTTCTTTCTTTCTTTCTTTCTTTCTTTCTTTCTTTCTTTCTTTCTTTCTTTCTTTCTTTCTTCTTTCTTTTTCTTTCTTTCTTTCTTTCTTTTTTGTTTCTTTCTTTCTTCTTTCTTTTCTTTCTTTCTTTCTTTCTTTCTTTCTTTCTTTCTTTCTTTCTTTCTTTCTCTCTCTCTTTCTCTCTCTTTCTCTCTCTTTCTTTCTTTCTCTCTTTCTTTCTCTCTCTCTTTCTCTTTCTTTCTTTCTTTCTTTCTTTCTTTCTTTCTTTCTTTCTTTCTTTCTTTCTTTCTTTCTTTCTCTCTTTCTTTCTCTCTTTCTCTCTCTTTCTCTTTCTTTCTTTCTTTCTTTCTTTATTTCTTTCTTTCTTTCTTTCTTTCTTTCTTTCTTTCTTTCTTTCTTTCTTTCTTTCTTTCTTTCTTTCTTTCTTTCTTTCTTTCTTTCTTTCTTTCTTTCTTTCTTTCTCTCTCTCTATCATCTATCTATCTATCTATCTATCTATCTATCTATCTATCTATCTATCTATCTATCTATCTATATCTATCTACCTATCTATCAGTCTATTTATCTATTGGTTTCTGGGCCACACTCAGTGGTGCTCAAGTGTCACTTTTGGCTCTGCACTCAGAAATCGCCCCTGGCAGGCTGGGGGGCCATATGAGATGCCAGGAATTGAACCAGTTGGTTCTGGGTTGGCCGCATGCAAGGCAGACGCCCTACTGCTGTGCTATCTCTCTGGCCCCTAGCTTGACATTTTTTAATGTAGTATTCGTACAATTCAATTTTGAGCTAGGTTTTTATACATTTGTGCTTATGTGTGCATGTATTTATATTAATCATGATCTTTATTTCTATCTTTATTCATTCATTGCTGTGTGACAGATATTAAGATAACAGTGAGTATATCAGACAAAGCTCCATCCTTAAAAAAACCTTTATCAAATTCCTAATACTGAATTAAGTCATTGTTTATGATATGTCCCTCTCTTACCTGAAGAGGTTTTGGCTGAAAGTGCTCAGGGCTACTACAGGTACTCAGTACTACAGTACTCAGGTACCAGGGATCAAACCAGGGTTGTTAGCATGCAAGGTAAGTGGCTTTTTCCTTGTACTGTCTCTTTGGCCTCATCTATTCATTTTCATAACCTATCCATTTGTTTTATCTTATTTTCCTTTTATCTCAACTATTTCATCTCCCACATGAAATAGTTTTCTCCCAATAGATCTCTGCAAAGTACTGAGAACTAAGGAATAATGCTCAAATTTAATCCCATACTGATCTGAAGGCTTATGCTCCGCTACCCAACCCTGTTGCTTTGTCAGTATTGTCAGACACCTGGCAATTGACATTCTTTTCATGGACTAGGAAAGCAAGATTCTCTGAAAGCCAAACCATTTCCTAACAGCATGAGGTAAGTATATTGAAAAAGTCCCCATTTCCTCTCAATCCTGATACTAGATGCTGCTGATGTCTGCTTTGCTTAGTGTGTTTTGAGAGCCAACCTTGATGGAGCTGAGATCCTGTATACTCACAGGAGACATAGGCTATTATATACAAAGGCTTGGATTTACCTTTTGTTTCCTCGTTGGAGGAAGAATAAGTGCTCATTTACTAGCTATAGGAGTAACTTGAGACCAGAGCTAGAGATTTTAAGGAAATATTTTATTGTAACACTGTGATTTCCCAAGTTCATAATACAGTTGATTCAGGCATTAAATGTTCAAACACCAATTCCACCATCAATGTCCACAGTTTCCCACATACCCCCAAGTCTGCTCCCTGCATGCACAACTACATTTACTTCATGTTGTCACAACACAAAGGCAAATGGAGTGATCAGAACTTAGATCAATGAGTTCATTTTTGATAATTATTACAGTTCAGTGTTACTAGAGCCATTGTCTGAGGATCTACTGTGCTGGTTAATGCTAATTGAAGTCTCTGTGTTATTGTTTAGGCTCATTGAGCTTGGTTGTCTTCTATGCAACTTTCTCATCAGATTTGCTGTGATCCTTCTGAGTTGACAGTGCTGTGAAATTTGGAGGTGTCTTGCTGTCCAGGAGCTATAGAGAGCTGAAATGATTTAGTGGTTTGACAGCTTAGTGAGATTCAGTTAGGAACTAGGCCTTTTCTATATTAGAGGGTGTTGTTGAATGTCGATGTTTCTTCGGGCAGAAAGGTGAATCTGCCTGCCCCCATTTGAAGAAGGCCGCAGTGTTGTCAGCCTGGACCAGTTGATAATCTGGGAAGACTCCGTGGCATCATGTTCTTTTCAAGATTAATTGTGGAAAATAAAAGTCTTGTTTTTTTTTTAAATTAAGAATTTATTGGGAGACTTCATCTTTTCTATGAAAATTTGGGGAATAATGTAGGTTTCCATTCATATGCCCTGATAGGATAAACCTATGATGCTCTTTGTGGGATCTGTATTTCATAGATGGTTGCTAATTGCATGTGATTATAACAGTGGAGAACAAAGGTCTGGCTCTTCTGTGAGATTTTGCTTTCTCTGGAATGATTCTACAACAAGTAAATGATGTTTTTGGCCTCCAGAACATGGTCATTTGAGAAGGTCACTTTCTGTTGGTCAGGCCTGTGCTCTCATTCACAGTTTGGCAGAATACATGCTTCCATATCACCCTTTGAATCAATAAGAATTGTTCCCTTGAAGTGTCAAGGCAGTTAATTTTTATTAGTCAATAACTACTTAAGGAATAACTAGAGAGAGTAAGAATGAAACAAGGCTGAGGAGCCAATATTGAATTGGAGAAGCTCTCTCTTCTCCCAAGGGCAGTTTACCTGTCTTCATTCTAAAGTTTCTTTTAGCATCTACTATTTCTATTTAGCATCTCTTTTTCTATGACTCCAAGAGATAATAGTTGCTTCCATCTAGCTCTTTTATATCTTTTGTTCTGGGAAAACCAGATACTATTTTCAAAAACACTTTAATTACCCCATGGAGGCAATTGCCTATGCCCTGTACTGTCTTGCCAGTTATTTGAATACGCCATCTTGAAAGTAGATCCTCGGGGCGGCAAGCGGATGGACCACGGTTCGATCCCCACCCCTGTGTCCCATATGGTACCCCCAAGCCAGGGGCGATTTCTGAGCGCATAGCCAGGAGTAACCCCTGAGCGTCAAACGGGTGTGGCCCAAAAACCAAAAAAAAAAAAAAAAAAAAAAAAAAAAAAGAAAGTAGATCCTCCAGCTTCACTCAAGTTTTCAGATGACTGTACCTCCTGCTTTCTCAGGGATTATAACCTCCTCATGAGAGACTCTGAATGACACTACCAATTAAGCTGCTCCTAGATTCCTGACTCTCAGAAACTATATAAAATTTAAAAACACAACTGAAGCTTTCTGCCATTAGCTTTTAGGGCAATTTGTCACTTGACAACTGAGAACAAATATAGATACTGATACATGGAAGTCAGATGCTATTGAATCAAATACTTACTGTATGGTTGCAGAGCCAAGGAGAGATTATTGAAGGTAAGGTGCCTACCTTGCATATGGCTGACTCTGGTTTAAATCCTCATTACCACATATGATCTTCTTAGCACTACCTATAGTCACTTATGAGTAAAGGGCCAGAAATAGTCCCTGAGCACCATCAGGTGTGACCCTCTCCCTTAAAAAAGTAATAGTAGTAATTTTGAAATCAGAAAGGGTAAAAATTTAAAAAACACAGAAAATGTCTTAGTATGAATCTAAAATATCTTGATTAATTATTAACAGAAGGCAATGATTTTAAAGGAGACTCCCAGAGAAATGAATGGGAAGGAAGAAGGAAGAAGATGGCATTAGACTGGAGGAAAGAGGCTTCTTACCCCATGTGAAAGAAAGTTTATCTAAATTGTGAGAATGTGGGACATAGACTGTGTCCTGTGAACTGAGTGACCTATGAGGTCTTTATAGAGACTCCTGGATTCTTCCACCATTTTGTATTAAGATACAACAGAATAGAGATTAAAGCCAAAGGAAGCTGGACTTTCAAATTTTAAAAATTGCTTCATCTTATGGCAAAGAATGAAGATACAGTTTTGAGATGAAAGCATCAGGCTTTTTTTTTTGTAATAAATTACAATTTATTATACAACAATATGATCAAATTCATAATAAAATCTCAGATTTTAAGATGGCTTTTAAGATCATTGTTTTTTATCTAAGCACCCTGCTAACCAACTTCTCTATTACCACTCTCTTCTCATATTCCCAGTCCACTAAATTTCCTTTTGTTCTTGACTCTTCTAGCTCTCCCTTCCCATTACCAGGGTTTCACTGCTTTTCCTTCAATATGTTTATAAATGTCTTTCTTTTGTCAAATACAAAGGGAAAAAAGTAAATAGAGAGGGGACATTTCATTTGTGATTTAAATGACAAAAAACATTAAAAAATAATACACTTCAATTACTGGTCGTATTTTATGTTATTGATTTGCTTATGTTTCATTTGTTTCTTTTCTTCATCATAAAGGTCTGCTCCTTGAGAGACTTTGTCCTCTGTTTATTATACCTAGAACATGCACAGCACATAGCCAATAAAAGTTGAATGAATAAATGAGTAGAGTAGTACTTGATTTAAGGAACTTGGGTTAGATCTCAGAGATAGAAAATGAAAAACTTGGGGCCGGCGAGGTGGCGCTAGAGGCTTGCAAGCGCTAGCCAAGAAAGGACCTCGGTTCGATCCCCCGGCATCCCATATGGTCCCCCCAAGCCAGGGGCAATTTCTGAGCGCTTAGCCTGGAGTAACCCCTGAGCATTAAATGGGTGTGACCCGAAAAACCAAAAAAAGAAAAAGAAAAAAAAGAAAATGAAAAACTTTGGGGTGGGAGAGATAGCATGGAGATAAGGCATTAGCCTTGCATGCAGAAGGATGGTGGTTCAAATCCTGGCATCCCATATGGTCCCCTGAGCCTACCAGGAGCGTTTTTTGAGCATAAAGCCAGGAGTAACCCCTGAGTTGCTGGGTGTGACCCAAAAACAAACAAACAAACAAACAAAAATAAACAAAAAAAAAAAAGAAAATGAAAAACTTTAAACTCAACACCAAGTTTTTAAACTCACACTTCAATTATTTGAACATTCCCAATGAAGTTGACACTATAGTTAATATCAATATACATATTGATACAACCTATTAAAATGTGTTAATAGAAAACACAATATATACCGAATAAAATAACTTCCATATATTTAATATCAACAAGGTTTTATTTTATTGACGATATGCCCAAAGTTTGAAAAATTGTTACAAGTTTATTTGTCTTTTTGTTCTACATATTTTTCACAGAACATTCCGTTCTTTAGCCAGACTCAGGTAAGAATTTGGTATTTCATCTTTTTCCATTTATGCCTCTTAATAAATTTCACAGAAAAAAATATGACCAAAGAAAAATCCACCACAAAGAATATTAACATGGAGGAGTCATATGGATTGGAGTGGAAGGCACAGAGTCACTTCATCTCGTTTAGGCAGTAAAATCTCTCTGGCAAGTGCAGTCCTGACATGAATCCATTGCCACATGGAAGCAAGTGTTCAGCCTGGTGATTATTTTTGTAACTCCATCTGTCTGTGATCTCCAGGGCCTCCAACAGCCTGGAACACTAAGACCATCTCACCTCTCAGGGAAGAATCCCAGTTCTTTCATTGTTGGGTTACTCCAGGCCTTCTAGGGTCCCTCCCAGATGAGAGTTCTGTTTTGATCTCACTAGGGGTAAAGTCCATTACTCTCTCTAGGACAGCACTGCTGGTTCACTCAGCAACCTTCAAACATTTCAGTTTCATCTTGAAAGCATTTCTTCAGTCAAAGAGGCAAGAGACATAAATAGTAAAGGGCTTTGAAAGCTGTGGACAAATTGTGGCCCATTCATCAGTCTTTTCACCATGCTCAATTCAGTATCATCAAAACCTTCTTAAACACACATAGGGGCATACTCTCTGTGTCTTCGTGTCTCTGTCTCTCTCTGTCTCTCTCTTTCTCTCTCTCTCTCACACACACATGCATGCACACATGTGCACATATGGCATTACTCTAATAGTGATGTTAAAATTAACATAAAAAGCTGAAGACTATGGTTAGTTTTTGTACTGAATTTTACTAGGTAACTCTTCATTTTTCAGGGTTTGTTTTTTCTTAAGACTTCCTTGTGTATTCAGAGGCTCTGTTTATGGATACTGATTTCTTTCTGGAAGTTAGAGAGGCAGGAAGGTTGAATTGAGATTATGATGACAATATTTCCTATAGAAACTAGTAGGCTTGGTCTTTGCCTAAACATCAATTAGAGCAGAAAAGTGCAGTCATGTAGTACCCTGAGAGAGGAGGTTGTATACTGTGGACACGTGCAGGTGCCTCTATAATATTTAATACTACTAGACTTGGGAGCAGTATTTGTTTGTTGGGTCATACCCAATAGTGCAAAGGGGCCATTTCTAGTCCTGTCCTCAGGGGTGACCTCTGGTGGTGTTCATATTGTCAGGGATGAAACTGGGGTGGCTGCATGTAAAGTAAGTGTCTTACTCCCTGTACTATTTGTGTGTGTGTGTGTGTGTGTGTGTGTGTTTTGGGGCCACACCTGGCAACATTCAGGGGTTACTCCTGGCAGGCTTGGAGAACCATATGGGATCCCTCGGATCGAACCAGGGTCAGTCTCTGTTTGGCTGCATGCAAGACAAATGCCCTATCACTGAGCTCTTGCTCTGGCACAAGGAGCAGTGTTTTAATAGGAGTTTGGGCATTAAACTTTTTCTAAAATTAACTTGAAAGAGAGAGAGAAAGGTAGAGAGAAGGAGTGAGAGAAAGAGAGAGAGATGGAGAGAAAGAAAAGAGACTGAGAATATGTTTCATGGATATTACCAGATGTTGTTTTGAAAAGAGTGTTTGATGGGCTAAACAGGGTAGAAATTCAGGGAAATTCATGCCAACATGCCCCTGCTTTGTTTAAAGATACAAGACCAGCCCTACATCAGAAAATTTGTGATCAGTTGTATTCCCTGGATTTCTCTTGGAGGAACATTAGGGTTATCTGATCCCCATTCCAACAAGCCTCTGCAGCTCTCCATTTATCTTCAGTAGTGACTGCTAGTCCCAACCTATAAAACATAGATTTCAATAGTACCAGATTTTTCAAAACCTCACCATTTATACAAATCTCTCCTCATCCCCATTTCTCCCTGGCATCTCAACCACTGAAAATTATAAAAATGACATGACCTGGTCTTGTGGTTAGAAAGTTGGTCACTGAATAGAGGTTGTAACCATGGATAAACAATTTCATGGACTAGGTTTGTGTCTTCCATTTCTCTATCAAGATCTATCCCTTCTGTTAACTTGGGCAATCCCATACCTTTCTAAGACTCTTTTTTTTTCCACAAATGGAGACAATGTTGATACCTGCTCTAACAACCACTTGATCAAAGAGCAGAGAGTTGTGCAGGCAACAAACCCAAACAACATATGTTCTAGAAGAAGAATGGCAGTGTAATTTTTTGTCCACTTAGACTTTGCTAGTAGAAGGATTATTTATGGCCCATCTAGAGAAATCTTAAACCCCACCCCTGGCACAGTGTTGAAAACATGTTGAATATGTATTGTAGAATTCATGATTCTCAACTGGAGGATTTTATTATGTATGTGTCATTTGGCATTGTCTAGAGACAGTTTTATAATGGTATGGTATGGCCATTGTGGGGTGGAGATGATAGAGGTAATTAAGAGTGATTCTAAGTGTTTCTAAACCTTCAGCAATGCCAAGGACAGCCCTCTTAATATAGTTGTCTTTAACACAAAAAATGTCTCCAACTTCAAATGTGAATAGTGCTGAAATTGAGTGCCTCTATACTAGCTTCTGCTCTGTGCCTTAATGCCAGAGAAGAGGATTGTTAGCACTTATCATCTGCTGATAGCCAGATGGAAGGTGTGAAATCCCTTGCTATAATCATGTGAAGAAGAGTAAACAATAAAAAGCCCCTGGTGTTCAAACCCATAGCAGTCAATGTGTGGTCCCTATACCAGCTGCACAGCATCCCCCAGGGAACTTATTAGAAAAGCACTGACCCTACTCCTGACATGCAGATTTGGTGGAGGCACTGTGATCTGTGTCTTTGTAAACCCTGACCAGTAATTCAGAGCCAGGCTGTAGCAGGAGAGTTACTGAACACATGCCAGTCACAGCTCATGTTCTGTTACATGCACTAAGAAAAAAGAATTCACTGGATCCCTGCTGTGGGGTCTTCTGGCCCTGCTTTCAGCCTGGGACTTGCACTGCTGACTTCTCTATGCTTCAAGGCACTTAGGCAACCACAAGTTGCAGAAAGCCAGATCCATTCTGACATAGGCCTCCTCTTGCAAGAGACCTGCAGAACATCCCTACAGGGAGCAATGCTGCCAGATGGCTGGTTTTCATTAGGGTCTGGATGATGGGCTTTTCAGCTCAAGAGAGAATGGTCTTACCTCTTCTGGGTGAGGGCCCAGCTCTGCCTGCTTCCATCGTTCCATGCTCTGCCTACCATTCTCTCTCTAGCTAGAAGATTTTTCTAGAGATGCAGTTGAGGCAGACATGGAGGTTGATATGGTGACTAAAGACCCCAGAGCCTGTGTTTTGAGAGGAGCCCCAGTTCTTTGACATTTACCAATGGTCCAATGGTCCAAGAGAACATGGCAAGTTCTTTCTGTACACCTAATCAGTAACAATACCAAGCCCTATCTTACACAGTCTCTAACCAGGAGGTTTGAGGAAAGTTAATCAACTTATTGTAGATCATAATTTTTTTGGGGTCACATCCGGCCGTGCTCAGGGGTTACTCCTGGCTCTATGCTCAGAAATCGCTCCTGGCAGGCTCAGGGGACCATATGGGATGCCAGAATTCGAACCACCATCCTTCTGCATGCAAGGCAGATACCTTACCTTTATACTATCTCTCCAACCCCAGATCATAATTATTTTTAAAGTAATTTTGGATGCTAAAACCTTTACATTATAATAATATTCATTAATTCTTAAAAGATGTGTATTATAGACGCACTATATTATGTGGAAAGGTACATATTTGGGGCCAGAGTGGTGGCCTTGCACGTGCTAACCTAAGACGGACTGAGGTTCAATCCCCTGGCATCCCATATGGTCCCCAGGAGCTATTTCTGAGCACAGAGTCAGGAGTAACCCCTGAGCACTGCTGGGTGTGGCCCCCCAAAAAAGTACATGGATTTCTAGGTACAAATGAGACCCACTGAACCTGACTGTTGTTGTACATGATGGTCCTGATCCTTGAGTTTTTTTTTTTTTTCAAATTGTTATGCGATTAAACCAGCTGTGGTCCTTCACTAATTCAAAAGTCCCAGAGCAAGATGCTGTCCTGGCTGCCTTCAAATGATGAGAATTCTAGTGGAGAGAATGAGAACTGGATCCTAAATCCCTAAATATGATTTCACAAATTTAAAGACATGGTGTTGAAGAAACAGGGAATTTTTTTCATTAATATTGATGAGAAGGTGAAGAAAGTTTCCTGGAGAAAGTGCAGTATTGTCAGACCCATTTCTGGTTAAATCAAAGAACTTTAGTTTCCTTCTTTTCTCTGTGTAAGCTTAGATGTCCATGCTCTGAAGCTAAGATAGCTGAGACTTGGACCATTCTCTCCTGTGTAAGAACCAGACAGCATAGTAAGACTGCTATTGCCTCCACTGTTACAGATAAGACCATCTGTTTTTGTTTTATAGATAAAAGGATTTGACTAGGGAGATAAATCAACCTACCTGGCCATACAGCTAGACACAGTGGAGAGCTGCCACTTAATTTTACCTTCTTACTATCCATTACTCTCTGTTTCTTTTAGTCATGTGTTTAACCACTCATTCATAACTTGGGGTAAAGCATCATCACACAGCTGATGTTAAAAAGTGGGGTCCGGGGGCTGGAGCAATAGCACAGTGGTAGGGCATTTGCCTTGCATGCAGCTGACCCAGGATAGACCTTGATTTGACCTATGGCATCCCATATGGTTCCCTGAGCCAGGAGCAATTTCTGAGCTCATAGCCAGGAGTAACCCCTGAGTATCACCAGGTATGGCTTAAAGAAACAAAAACAAAGACAAAAAAAATAATGGGGTCGAAGAAGCAGGAGTATCCCATAAAATTTGTTAGAATTGCAAGATGAAGAAATGCCATCTGTTGGATCTGATTCAACATGTTTAAGAAAGCACCCAGGGAACTGTGTCACAGTGGGGTGATCCATGAGCTCCCCTGGAGGGAGGAAGCATCCCTATTATAGATACAGATCAGTCTCAACTACTGGTTTTGGCATTTAACAAACACATTCTTCTTCCACAGTCAAGCCCCTCTCCCACCAAAAAGAAGGGAATTTCCTGAATTGTGCATGAAGGTATTATTTCTAATGAAGGTCTCCTCCCCCAGAAATTGTCCCACCCACTAGGTTTGAAGTTACTAAATTTGCTTGGCCCAACATGGTAGCCACTGGGCCCAGGTGATGATTGAGTTTTAGAAAGTGCAAGATGGTATAAATCATCTCAGATATTTGAGGGCTTGACTGAAGTTTCTAGTGAAAAGAGTACAGCTATTTGTATCACCTCCACCAAAAAACAATTCATCTCTATTGGGGAAAATCCCTTGTCTTCTTTGTTATACAACTTCAGAGGCAACACATGTGGAGTATGAAGGATGAAGGTGACACCAGCTTACCTAGATAGATAAACTGAATCAACCCTGGTGAATTTGGGTGGTGGTGGTGATGGGGTAATGTCACAGCCAGAGAGCCTTCATGGCCAAATGATAGCAGGTTTTTGAAGCTGTAGTATAAAAGTAAACTTTTTCATTCATAACTGTTTAGAATGAATATGCATTGAGATGATAGTATTGGTGATATGTTGAATGGAATAAAATGATTCATCTATTTTTTTTTCGAAGTGACTTCAAGAGCCTCATAAATTACATTTGACCAAGGAGAGCAAACATTTGTGATTTATGTTGCATTTGTATTGGATAGCCTGGACCTCCATTGAGGCCTTCATAATAAAGAATGTAGATTTCTCTACTGTTCTATCCAGGGCTGAAAGGTAACCAGGGAGTTTCAGTCTAAAAAATATCAAGGATTTGCACTTCTCTCCAGGTTAGACCTGGGCTTGAATATGCATAGTGTCCTTATGGCATACTCAACCAAAAGATCTTCTATCTGTCTCTAAGGAAATGATAGAGATTTTGGATTGGAGACTGGCAGGAGTGCATATTTCTGAGAAGAAGGGAAGGAGAATTGGAAGATGGAGGTAAACACTGTATAGGAAATATCCACAGTACAAACAATGCAGGGAAAAGCAGACATTTCCCACATCTTGACCCCTCCAGGGCAATAACTCTGTTTGCGTCTTTGAACCCTTCTTGGTTCAGGATATATCTTGCAGCCCACATGGACAATGCATTCATAGGGAGAATATGCATTGCCTTGCATCTCAGAAAAATTAGGCTCATAATAGGTAATGGTGGTGGGAAACACAGAGCAAGACATCGTTTCTACGCAAGTGCCTTTCAAATAAACATGCTGGGGTTACATACAATGCAAACCAAGTGGGGAGAATGAGCTGGATGTTTTCTGGAGACCAGAGCTGCAGACCAGATGGAGTTTTATTGAGACCTGCCAAGGTCAGCTCCATGGTGAAATTATTTTCAGCTGCATTCTACAGCTCAGTTTTTGAGCTGAGCAGGGGAATGGGGGGTGATCCCTGAAGGCTGATTATAAAAGCTGAAACAAAGCTTTGTTAAATGTGTTCCAGATTGCCCAGTCATAATATAGATAGTTGCTTGGTAGACTCACGTTGACCAGTATGCATCTCTTCAATAGGACAGGAGTGCCTATAAGATTTATCCTTGAAAGAGAAGGGGGCTTATCTTTTGGGATTGGGAATGGGGTGGCAAATTATAAAACACTGATATTTTGGGGGGATCACACCAGTGGCTAGGCACCCAGAAATTGCTCCTGGCTTGGGGGAACCATATGGGACTCCAGGAATCGAACCAGGTCCATCCTGGATCTGCCCTGTGCAAGGCAAACACCTTACCACTGTGCTATCGCTCCAGCCCAAAAAAACACTGATATTTTAAGAAAAAGTATTGAAACCATTGTGATTTACAAGGTACTTTTAAAGTATTGATTTTATAGAAGAAAACTCACTGTGTTTGTCATCAAGTGATAGTAGTTGGAAATGAAATAAAAATAGTGTCACTGAAAGAACTCCAGGCTTAGTTTTTGTTGTGTGGGATGGGCATACATTATGGCCAAGCAATGTGTGAGAAATAATGCCTTCTTTACTCTTTGAAAATAAATTAAAATATAGACAGGACAGGGCCCAATAGTTGATATAATATAGTCCATAATTTAGTGTTGGTGTTGTAGGAAAGACAAAAGGAATTAAAAGAAGCTTTGAAGGTTTTTCATGGTTTGTTAGAAGGTAGTAGTCAATAGCAATATAGGGAGAAGAAAAATAATAATAACTAGCAACATACTCTCTCTTTCCCACATTAGCCTCTTCCTCACACTTTTCTGAGATTTACCTTAAGCTTCTAGAGGGCTTATTGTCCAACTCTGTTTCAAGTTAGTTCTTTTGTTTTTTTTTTTGGTTTATTTGGGCCACACTCAGTGTCACTCAGGCATTTTTCCTGGCTCTGCACTCAGAAATTGCTCCTGGCTTGGGGGGCCATATGGAGCGCTGGGGGGATCGAACTGCTGTCCATCCTTGGTTAGCGCATGCAAGGCAAAATGCCCTATGGCTCACGCCACCACTCCAGCCCCTTCAAGTCAGTTCTTAATCCACAAGAATGGGTTTTGTGTTTAAGCTGTGGTAGTGGAGAAAGTTAAGGTAAACAGAAATATCATAAGGTACAGTACTCTCTTTTATTTTTAAACTTTATTTATTTATTTATGTATTGGTTTTTGGGCCACACCCGACAGCACACAGGAGCCACTCGTGGCTCTGTGCTCAGAAATTGCTCTTCGCAGGCATGGGGACCATATGGGATACCGGAACTGGGTCCCTCCCTGGTCAGCTGCATGCAAGGCAAATGCCCCACCGCTGTGCTATTTCTCTGGCCCCATGTCACAGTATTTTCAATTTGCTCATATGATCATTAGGGGTTTTGTCTAAATTACTTTTTATGAATGGTAGTGAGAAAGGTGCACTGGCATGGATGGTGTCATTCTATGACTGAACCTATGAACAATTTTGTAACCATGGTGATGTAAATAAAGCAATTATATAAAATAATTTATTTTTGTGGGGCCAGAGTGGTGACACAAGAGGTAGAATGCTTGCCTTGAACGTGCTAACATAGAACAAACCGAGGTTCAATCCCCAGCATCCCATATGGACCCCCCAAGCCAGAAGCAATTTCTGAGTGCATAGCCAGTAGAAACCCCTGAGCGTCACCGGGTGTCCCCCCAAAACCAAAAATAAATACATAAATAAATAAATAACTTGGGTCGGCTGCCTTGCAAGGCAAACGCCCTATCGCTGTGCTATCTCTCTGGTCCCTATTTTTAAAAAAATTATATTTATAACATACTTAGTACTTACATGCAATATGGAAAGCCTACCAGCTGATAAAATTTACTAAACTAGTAAAGAGAAAAAAATATTTACTTATTTTTATTTGCTTTTTTGGGGGGGGCCACACCAGGTACTTAGGGGTTACTCCTGGCTCTGAGCTCAGAAATTGCTCCTGACAAGCTTGAGGGACCATATAGGATGCTAGGGATTGAACCTGGGTCAGTCCCAGGTTGGCCACTTGCAAGGCAAATGCCCTACTGCCATGCTATCACTCTAGCCCCAAAAAAGAAAATTTAAAGGAAGGGATTCTGAATAAACCTATAAGAGATCAAAAATTTTTCCTTAAAAGAGGGAATATTAAAATATTAATAAGACAGCACATTCAATATAAAAGATATGTTAATTCATTGTTGAAATGTATAAAATCTGTTAACAAGCTAGGAGTAAACATTCCTTCCTTAATCTAGTTGCAGATAACCATAGGACCATGAGTCATATAATGCCATTCTTAGTGCCATATGCTGAGACATTTGTCCTTTCCTTTAAAAAAAAAAAAAAAAAAGTCGGGCCCGGCAGCCGATCCAGGACCAAAGGTGGTTGGTTCGAATCCCGGTGTCCCATATGGTTCCCCGTGTCTGCCAGGAGCTATTTCTGAGCAGACAGCCAGGAGTAACCCCTGAGTACTGCCGGGTGTGGCCCAAAATCCAAAAAAAAAGAAAAAAAAAAGTCCTTTAACACTTTATGTAAAACTGGCTTCAATGCTATAAATTCCCTAAAATCTTCCTTTGTGCCAATCCTCAACTCTGAATGATAATCTAGCTGGAAAGAATATTTTTGTTGATTATTAATTTATTGTGTTTTCTTTAGGGGGTTGAGTTTGCTGTTGTTTTTTTTTTTTTTTTTTTTTTTAGATCATACCTGACTGTGCTCAGGGGTTACTCCTAGCTCTGTGCTCAGAAATAGCTACTGGCAGGCTCAGGAATTATATGGGATGCTGGGGATAGAACCAGGGTCCATCCGGGTTGGCTGTGTGCAAGGCAAATGCCCTACTGCTGTGCTATGGTTCCAGCCCCCCCCCCTTTTTTTTTGGTCACACCTGGCAGCGCTCAGGGGTTACTCCTGGCTCCGCACTCAAAAATCGCTCCTGGCAGGCTCAGGGGACATATGGGACGCCGGGATTCGAACCAATAATCTTTTGCATGAAAGGCAAACACCTTACCTCCATGCTATCTCTCCGGCCCCCTGTTCTGGCCTTTTATTGTGTGTTTTGTACTATATTCCTCCATTCCCTATGTCTCATAGAGTCTCATTTGATAGTTCTGCTGTGAATCTTAGGGAATTCTTTTTTATATGTAAGTTGCTCTATTAATCTCACTGCTTTCAATATTCTGTTTCAGTCTTTGAAACTTTTCTTTTTTTTTTTTTTTTTTTTTTGGTTTTTGGGTCACACCCGGCAGTGCTCAGGGGTTATTCCTGGCTCCAGGCTCAGAAATTGCTCCTGGCACGCACGGGGGACTATATGGGACGCCGGGATTCAAACCGATGACCTCCTGCATGAAAGGCAAACACCTTACCTCCATGCTATCTCTCCGGCCCCCATTTTAAGAATATACACTTGATTTTTGAGACTCATTGGAACCGCCATCTTTTTTTTTTTGGGCCACACCCTGTGACGCTCAGGGGTTACTCCTGGCTATGCGCTCAGAAGTTGCTCCTGGCTTCTTGGGGGACCATATGGGGCACCGGGGGATCGAACCGCGGTCCGTCCTAGGCTAGCGCAGGCAAGGCAGGCACCTTACCTCCAGTGCCACCGCCCGGCCCCGGAACCGCCATCTTTGGCAATAGTCATTACTTGCCAGTCAGCTTGATAAACACCTTTGCATTGTACTTGTGTTTCAGAGAAAGTGAACCTGAAGAGCAGATTGGCTATCAGCAAAAATAGTTGGCTAAATCAAAACTCTCTGAATATTAAAGTCTTCTTATGCCTTGTGCATATTTCATGAATATTTGTTGCCACATGAATATTAACTTTCTCTTGGCCCTTGCATCACTTTTTGAGTTCAGCACTGAATTGTTCTACTTACTAACTTGCATGCACCTACCTTTTTATAAATTCCACTCACATCTTATAAACAATTAATTATTTACACATAGGTTTCATATGAGATTAATGAAGTATAATCTCAAATACTGGAATCATACTTTATTATTAGTTAGTGCAGATCATTCCCACTGAGATTGAAGCTCCCTCATATAAACCTTTATCTATTTATTATTGCATTTTTTGGAGAGGTCACACCTGGCAGTACTCAGGGATTACTCCATGGCTCTGTGCTCAGTAACTACTCCTGGCAGGCTCAGGGGATCATATGAGATGCAGAGGGGGTAGGGAGATTGAATCTGGGTCAGCTGCATGCAAGGCAAATGCTCGACCCTCTGTGCTATTGCTCTAGCCTTAACTGAAGGTCTGTATTTTTTGACTGATAATCTTATGAATTTCAGTGTTTATCCTCACATGACTACATGTGTGATATGTGTGTAATAACATCACCCTCATATCAAATTTTCAGTGTCATCCCCTCCTAAAAATATGCTCCCATTTCTCATGCTTTCCTTTTTCTCCCCTCTGGTATTTGGGATAGTTTCATTGAGTCTTAGAATCTCTTTATGGGATCTTGCCACTTTGTTCTTTGTTCACATTCTATATATGTTGAAAGTACCCCTCAGCAGTTGTCATTGCTATGCCTTCACACATTGCAGATTTTTCTTTTCTATTTTCTATTATAACATAAGCTATTTGATGGATGTTCTTTAATTTACTGAATGAGTGAACGAACATCTTAGAAATAGGGGGATTTGGACTAAGGAAATGACTAGAAGAGTTGGAGCTCATGCTTTGCATCCTGGTCCACATGATCCCCCAGGCAGCAGCTGAATACCACCAAGTATTCCCCCCTCAAAAAGAAGATAAATTTCTGGCTGGAATGATAGCCCAAAGATATGAAACATGCTTTGCATTTTGTGGGCCTGGGTTCAATACCACGTAGTTTTCTTTCTTTCTTTCTTTCTTTCTTTCTTTCTTTTTCTTTCTTTTTCTTTCTTTCTTTCTTTCTTTCTTCTTTCTTTTCTTTTTTTCTTCTTTCTTTTCTTTCTTTCTTCTTTTCTTTCTTTTTCTTTCTTTCTTTCTTTCTTTCTCTTTCTTTCTTTCTTTCTTTCTTTTTTTCTTTCTTTCTTTCTTTCTTCTTCTTTCTTTCTTTCTTTCTTCTTTCTTCTTTCTTCTTTCTTTCTTTCTTTCTTTCTTCTTTCTTTCTTCTTTCTTTCTTTCTTCTTTCTTTCTTTCTTTTCTCTTCTTTCTTTCTTTCTTTCTTTCTTTTCTTTTCTTTCTTTTCTTCTTTCTTTTCTTTCTTTCTTTTCTTTCTTCTTTCTCTTTCTTTCTTCTTCTTCCTTCCTTCCTTCCTTCCTTCCTTCCTCCCTCCTCCCTCCCTCCCTCCCTCCCTCCCTCCCTCCTCCCTCTTTCTTTCTTTCTTTCTTTTCTTTCTTCTTTCTTTCTTTCTTTCTTTCTTTCTTCTTTCTTTTCTTTCTTTCTTTCTTTTCTTTCTTTCTTTCTTTCTTTCTTTCTCTTTCTTTCTTTCTTTCTTTTTCTTTCTTTCTTTCTTTCTTTCTTTCTTCCATATGGGATGGGATGCCAGGATTCGAACTACTAATGGGCTGCATGCAAGGCAAATGCCCTACCGCTATGTTATCTCTCTGGCCCACCACATAGTTTTCTAAGCACTTTGAGGGAATAATCCTTCAAAGACTTTTTTAAATAGTGAAATAGAAATCTTAGCTAAAAATGAACAAAAGCTAATAAAATTTAAAATCCTATAATTAAGGGGCCGGAGAGGTGGCGATAGAGGTAAGGTATCTGCCTTGAAAGTGCTAGCCTAGGACGGACCAAGGTTTGATCCCCCGATGTCCCATATGGTCTCCCCAAGCCAGGGGTGATTTCTGAGTGCCCCCAAACAAAACAAAACAAAAAACAAAAACAAAAACTAACTTATAATTAAAAAATATCCTGTGATAAAAGCCATAAATCATAGCTGGTCCCAAAATTATAGCTGTTTTTCTTTTTTCTTATTTTCATGTGAAGGTGTCTCCTATCCCCGCATTCATGTGTTGAAACTTCATGCTTCAGAGTGGTATATGAAGAGTAAGGAAGTAATTAAATGGACTGAAACACTGAGATGGAGAAGAGCTGAATCTAATTGGATTTGCATCCCTCTAGGATACCCCAGAGAGTGCAATCTCTTTAGTTTTCTCTTCTGTTGCAAGAGGAAAGGTCCTCTGAGGACAAAGCTGGAAGCAGCTGTGTCCACGTCAGGGAGAGAGATTGGCGCTACAGAAAATTCTGGATGGGGAGATGGCTCAAGTGCTAGAGCACATGCCTAGCATGTGTGAGACCTTATGTCCCATCCCTGGTACTACCTGGACCCCTTGCAACCTTGGGTGTAGTTCCTATAAAAATAAATGAAATGAGAGGCCAGAGAGATAGCACAGCAGTAGGGCACTTGCCTTGCACCAGCAGATTCAGGAAGGCTCTGGTTCAAATCCTGGCATCACATGTCATCCCCTGAGCCTGCCAGGATCGACTTTTGAGCACAGAGCCAGGAGAAACCCCTGAGCACCACCGGGTGTGACCCCAAAACCAAAATATATAAATAAATAAATAATAAATGAAATGAATCTGCTGTATCTTGATGTGGGGCTCCAGAATTAGTTATGAGGAAATTGTTTTTTTTTTTAATCTTTTTTGTTTGTTTGTTTTTTGGGTCACACGCGGCAGCGCTCAGGGGTCACTCCTGGCTCCACGCTCAGAAATTGCTCCCGGCAGGCACAGGGGACCATATGGGATGCCGGGATTAGAACCACCGTCCTTGTGCATGAAAGGCAAACACCTTACCTCCATGCTATCTCTCCAGCCCCAGAAAATTGTTTTCTATTGTTGAAACCTCTTCTGCCAGGGTTCCTTGTTATGGCAACTCTTTTTAATTTAATTTTTAATTTTTAATTATGAGAACAAAGATGCAAAGAGGACAAGGTAAAGTTACAGTGGAAGGACAATCACCCATAAGCAGAATTCTCAGAAGTCCCCTTGCTGATATCTTAACTTTGAATTTTCAGCCAAAGAACATTAAGAAAAATAAAACAGAACCCATGTACAATTACTTTGTCCCCAAGTCCCCAGATTGTAATATATAATATTTCTTAGCAGCACACAAAGCAATGTAAAGCTATAAAACTTATGTAACTCCTTAAACATTGAAGGCAAAGTACTTTTTTACATTACCATGCACATGCATATTAGTTTAAGTTAACCTCAAAAGTTTAAGTGGGTTGTTTTTCTGAAGGATTAGAGTCAAAGGAGTACAGTAAAAATGGTATTAGAGTGGCAATTATTGTTTGCATAGGCCCATCAAAATATGAGGGACATGGAAAGAAAAAGCCTTGGCCTAAATACAAGGAGACCCTACCCCTGAAGTTTCCTGGCATAAGACCAACTCTAGGCTCCAGGCAAACTAGTTTGTCCAATCCAGGTCATTGTCTGTAGTGCCAATACACTTTTATTTTTCACACAGTCTCTGTTGTTGGTTATCATGTTTCTGTATTAAAGATCCTGGAATCTGCAAATCCTACATTGCAGTCAGAATGGTACGGAGCATCCTGTTGTTTCACCTCACAATTAAAGGGCAATGCAGAGAGCCCTGTCCTGTAAGCAGGTTGTTGTTGTTGTCAAGTCTTCTTAGTGCTAAGGGAAGTCTCTTTTGAGCAGGTCGATGTCAGAGCAGTGGTAGGGTCTTCGCTGGTAGAGGATTGCTTCCAAGCATTGCTATAAAAAACCTTAGATGATTCATAGATAGCTTCCCTGGTTTAGGGGTGAATGGAGGATGCCTATTCTTCTGAGGCCTGTGCCAGGTCATTATATCAATATTCAGGGCATAAGGTCTCATTGCACTACAAGATTTGTGTGTTCCAATCTCTAGTAGATAAGAACTTATTTGTATGTATAGTATTTTCCCATTTTAATGTGCCTATGCAAACAAGGAACAATGCCATGTGGCATTATCGGCGCATATGGGGACTGTAAGAACAAGTCCAACAATCCCCATGACATGGTTCAATCATAAGCATTAAACTGAGGGACTCTTTCACCAAAATTCCTTAGTGAACAGCTCAAAAGAGAAGAAAAGATAAAAAGTGGGTAGAACTGTCACTGTAAAAGAATATTTAGTAAGAGTTATAGCTGTCAAAGAAAATACACATAAAATATTCAAAAGACATGTGTCCATTTTATGTCTTTTGAAATAGTTGGGAGTTGTTAAATCTAATGCATGACTTTGGTCTGTAATTAGGACTGTGCAGTACTGAAGTTAAAAATGTAAATGTGGGGTACTGATGATTGGGGGTGAGAGAGTTAAGGAGTAATAATGAGCTGAGGGTAAAGAGGGTTAATTAAGGGGAAGAAAATGAATCCAGATTAGGAGATGAGGGAGTAGAAGAGACTCTGGTGTGGGGGAAGGACAATATATCAGAGGGTCTCTATACATTGTATAAATGAATTGTTTATGGATTAGACTTGGCAGTCAAAGAGGACCAATGTATAGGAAGTCATGTCTACATATACACTGATTTTAGAGACCTATTTGAATGTTATCCTCCAAATCTAGGGCATTCCATTTTTTTTTCTTAGAAACAGTCAAGAATTAAAAACATTTTTGGGTGAAGTTAAAAAGTATATATGTCATTTGCGCCTGTGCGCTTTTGAAAATGAATACTAGTAAGAAAAGAACCCCAAAATGGGGTCCAGTATGCATACGAGAGGAGGTTCTCTTCCCCACCCTCCCCCCCAGGGCCCGATTTACCAGGTCTGGCCCTGAAGACCAGTCTGGCGTGGGGGGATCTCAGTCCCCTGGACTAAGTGGTCAGCCCAGGGGTCCTATGGCTAGCTGTCCTGCCCAGAGCCCCCAACATACCAGTCGAAGAGTATCAGAAGTCCTGGCATGTTGAGTCTTCTGAGCCCAGCCTCTCCCTCTGTAGTTTGTGTAGGCATTGGGGAGGAATTTCTCTCCCCTGCCCTCCCCCCAGGGCCTGATTTACCAGGCCAGGCCCTGAAGACCAGTCTGGCGTGGGGGGATCTCAGTCCCCTGGACTAAGTGGTCAGCCCAGGGGTCCTATGGCTAGCTGTCCTGCCCAGAGCCCCTAACATACCAGTCGAAGAGAATAAGAAGTCCTGGCATATTGAGTCTTCTGAGCCCAGCCCCTGTGTTGTGGCAACTCTTAAGTGCCTAGTGATTCCATAACATTTCTTTGAAGGGATGTTCCAGAATTTAATTGTGAATTTTTGACTACTGAACATTTAGAGTGTTTTCATTTCTAGAGTTTACAATTTGATGCATGAATACTTCTCATATTTTCTTGGGAGAACTTTCTCCAAAGTAGGGCTACTGAGTCAAGTAATATGGAAATTTTTTTTTATTTTTAATATAAATCTTTATTTAAGCACCATGATTATAAGTATGTTTGTAGCTGGGTTTAAATCATAAACAGAATACCCCCCTTTATCAGTGCAACATTTTCACCACCTATGTCCCCCTCCTCCCCCACCCATGCCTGACATGAATACAGAAAAAATTTTTTAAGAACTTTTTTTTTTTTTTGGGTCACACCCGGCAGTGCTCAGGGGCTACTCCTGGCTCTATGCTCAGAAATCGCCCCTGGCAGGCTTGGGGGACCCTATGGGATGCCAGGATTTGAACCACCGTCCTTCTGCATGAAAGGCAAACGCCTTACCTCCATTTTAACTCTCCGGTCCCATTATTTTTTAAGAACTTTAATTCCCTTATATAGATTACTTTCTCAAGTAGTGAGTGAGAATTCTCTCTCTCTCTCTCTCTCTCTCTCTCTCTCTCTCTCTCTCTCTTTTTTTTTTGCTAAAAGGCTGGGGGACCGAGAGATTGCACAGCGGTAGGGTGTTTGCCTTGCACGCAGCCGATCTAAGACAGATGGTAGTTCGAGTCCCGGCATCCATATGGTTCCCCGTGCCTACAAGGAGCAATTTTTGAGCATTGAGCCAGGAGTAACCCCTGAGCTCTGCCAGGTGTAACCTCCCCCCCAAAAAAACCTGAGCCCTCAACATTGGTACTTAAGTTTACTGTAATCACTTGTAGTGTTAAGTTCAGCTTGTATTACTTTAAAAATACTTTTCATTATATTAGATAAGAAATAATATTATTTCATTTGATGCTGCTTTTAAATTTAAAGCATATTAAATATGAAAGAATATAAGTGATATTAATCTAACAAGCTATTGACCAGAGTTTCTCTAAGTGAGCAATAACACTTCCTTCTTTTGGGGGTGATGGGGAAATAGAACCTTGGGTACAATGTGGGATGCTTTATTTGTTCCCTTAAAAAAGTAGATTTCTAGGGATGCTGAGTAAATTTGTTTCTGAGAAGAAAACAGTAGGCCAAGTAACTTTGGGATGGACGATTTATTTGCCAAAATTCTCCCTAAGAGAATAGAATATGTGTTCAGGTTTTGACGAGATCATGGAAATAGAAATGGCACAGTCCGAAGCATATGCAAATATTAATAAACTTATCACTGACTGCTTTAGTCTTACCTAAAACAATTCATGACCAACAGTAGGCACTCAGTTTATATTTGTGGAATGTATGATCTGTTTTCTAATGAGTCTAAGATTGATTCACTAGAGAAGTCCTTCATACCCACATTCAGGGGCAGGAATGGAGACAGTAAGTTGACCTATTAAATGAAGCACAGAAGAATTTCAACTCCCTCGGGGTTATTTTAGAGTGAGATAATGAAGGGAAAGTATGAGACAGGTGGAAGAGAAGCAGAAAGTGGGGGAAGATCATTAGGGTGAAGAATGATATTGTTATAGAAGTTTGGAGAACATAAACTCTGAAAGGACTTGTTTCAGTGACTTGCTGTTGGATCATAACTTTTCCTTCCTTCTCTCCCTTCCAACCCTATGTAAAAGTGCTTCCCTCATGCTATTGTGTGAATAGATTCCTACAGGAAATCTCAGAGAGAGTCTGAGGCTCCCTTCTGTGTCTGTCCAATGTGAACAGAGGGAGAGCAATGTGTGAGTACACAGAACAGCACAGTGAGTGAGCACACATGTGAAAGGAGAGTGAGAGCTGCTCTTCTCTAAAGAAGCTTGTCTCTGTGAATTCACTTCCCAGGGCTGCTGAGAGCTCAGGAGGCTCCAAACACTGCTGTGAAAAGCCACATGTGAGCATGAGCATTGTTCTTCTTTTTCTTTTCATTCTTTTTTTTTTTTTTCACACTTCTTGTAGTGCTTTAGTGAGAGGGAGTCTGCAACTTTTCAAGCCTGAATTCCAATATATATAAAAGTGGTAGATCAGACCATGCAAGCTTTGAGTTTAAAGAACACATTTTTGTTTTTAACTTTATATCCAAAAATGAACCCTGTCACTTTTATAGCTCGGTATCCTTTCTTTTGATTTTGAATTCTGTTAGGCCACCAATCCAGTGTGGCCTTATGTGCTTGTGGGACTTATAGAATTTAATCCTCTTTTGATATAGACACACCTGCAATGAACATTAGCACTAAGAAGAAACAGCCCTGTTTCCATGCTGGATGACTACCTAGAGGGCAAATGGAAAGTGTGAGCTACATTGAATAACTTTTATATAAAAGGCTGGCCAGGAGCTGTAATCTGCCATCTCTTTGGTAATAGCAGTGGGTACTGGGATGTGTCTAATTCTCTTTTTGAAATTTAACTGCAACTGAAAGTGAGCTCAGGGGCAAATGTGGAACCAGGCAGAATGAAGTTATTCAAACACAAAGTCACTTGTCAACCTGATGATCTGTTTTATCACCTCACCACTTCTTATTTTCCTCTCTCAACTTTTTTGTTTCTTTGTTTTTTTGTTTGTTTGGGGGGGTCACAGCCCAGGCACTTAGGGGTTACTCCTGGCAGGCTCAGGGGACCATATGGGATGCTGGGGATGGAAAAAGGGTCATCTTGGGTCAGCCACAGGCACATCAAACACCTTATCACTGTGTTATCCCTTGGGCCCCCTCTTACTTCCTTTTCTTTTCTCTTCCTTTCTTTTGGTTTTTGGGTCATACTCAGTGATGCTCAGGGGTTACTCCTGACTATGCACTCAGAAATCGCTCCTGGCTTTGGGGGACCATATGGGAATCGAACACAAGTCATCCTGGGTCAGCCACGTACAAGGCAAATTCCCTACCGCTGAGCTATCGTTCCAGCCCCAAGCCCTCTTTCCTTTCTAAACTTTTTTTTTTTTAAACCTTTAAGTGGGGCCGAAGAGATAGCACAGCAGTAGAGCATTTACCTTGCACACAGCCTATTCAGGACAGTGGTTCAAATCTGGCATCCCATTTGGTCCCCAGTGCCTGCCAGGAGCGATTTGAGTGCAGAGCCAGGAGAAACCCCTGAGCGCCTTCAGGTGTGATCCAACACTCCCTCCCAAAACCAGCCAACAACTTTAAGTTAGTTTCTAAAGCATTAAGAAAAAATTAGGAGAATTAAAAATTCAGTAATAAACATTCAGGAGGTCTCAATGTAACTTTTAATGTATTCTTTTATACTTGTAGTTTTCCTATTATTATTATTATTATTATTATTATTATTATTATTATTATTATTATTATTTCAATTCTTAGTTTTTTGAGACGTGTTCACATTGTTTTCCCCAAAATGATTGAACCAGTCAACATTCTGAGCAGTAGTGCATGATGGTTCCTTTTCCCCAACGTGCACACCAACACTGGTTATTAGGAAAAAAAATATCTCAGATGCTGGAGAGGTAGTAACGTGGGTTCTTGTTTTGCACATGGTTGGCCTGGGTTCAATTCCTGGCATCCTATATAGTCCCTTGAGTTCTGTCAGGAGTTATTTCTGAGCATAGAGCCAGAGGTATTCCCTGACCATTACTGGGTGTGGTCCAAAACCCACAAAAAATATTTTAAAAAATAGTCCCAATTAATTACGGCAGACTGAAAGAAGTTATCACAGACAACTTGGGTCCTATTCCAGTGACACAGCTTATCTAGAAAGGTTCCCACACATCAAATATGGGAAAACTTAAGTATAATAAAGACAACAACTGTAGTGCATTGATCTACATCAAATATCTTGAACTTTGGGGCTAAAGGAATTGTATAATGGATAGGGTGCTTACCTTTCAGGTGGCCAGAGCATCCTATGTAATTCCTGAGTACAGAGCCAGGAGAAAATTCTGAACATTGCCGAATTTAGACCAAAAAACAAAAATCAAACCAAAACAAATATCCTGGATTCATTGAGATTATAATAACAAAAAAATTCCTGTATTTGATTATCTTTGGAGAATTCTCTGGAGTCAACTCATTATTCTAGAAACTGGTAAAAAAAAAATCCTGAGCACTTGGCCTTTCTTTCTCATGCAGACAAGAGTAACCAAATAATTGATGAAGAAAAATTCTTTTCTTTTTAAGGAGAAATTAAGCCAATAAATACAGAGGATATCAGAAGGAGAATGTTCTTATTTTATTTTTATTGATGGACATAAAAGTGATGAATCTAGGTAATAATCACAAATTGCTAAAATCATCATATTAGAGGCAGATGATTAAATCAGACAAATGACATTGGAACCCACCAATCAAACTTAACCTCTTGGAAAAAAGACGCTCAGATATTATGTGCTGGGAGAGAAAATTCACCTATTCAGAAATGCAAAATTAGCAAGAAAAAAGAAAACTGATTCTGAGCAAACCTTTAACCCTCTGGGCAATTTATAGGAAATGCAGAAAACAGGAACACAAAGATTTTGGTAAAATAGTAATTTAAAATAAAGACACAATTAATAACAATTCAGATTATAGGAAATTCAAATAAATAAGTGACCATGTCCCATGAAGAAATAAATCTCAAAGTAAATAAAGGAAGGACAGAAGGATTAAAAGAAACATATCAACCAAATCTGAGAATTTTGGGGCCACTCTTGGTTGATATCCTACCAAGATGTACAATGCCACACCAGAGATACTGAGGCCTTCAGGGTCACCCCTTAATATGAACTATGTTGTGCTGGGGATCAGATTCAGGTTTCTACCCAAGCCAAGTATGCACCCCAATTACTAAAATATCTCAACTTCCAGTGAGGGCTTTATTTATTCTGTATTTTTAAAAATATCCCGAATTGGGGGCCGAAGAGATAGCATGGAGGAAAGGCATTTGCCTTCCCTGCAGGAGGATGGTGGTTCAAATCCCGGCATCCCATATGGCCCCCTGCGCCTGCCAGGAGCAATTTCTGAGCATAGAGCCTAGGAGTAACGCCTGAGCGCTCCTGGGTGTGACCCAAACAAAACAAAACAAAACAAAAAATCCAGAATTAAAGATCACTAAGAATAAATTCAAAGATAATCTATGTTTGGGGTTATTTTGTCTATAACTGTGCTAAATGTCTACCACTGTGACAAATGTGACAAATCTGATAGGGGTGGTGATCATATATGAAAAAGCTCCTTAACTTTTTAATTTTATTCTAAAAATTAGTATTTAAACAATAATAATTTAAGCATGAGAAAGATAAATACAATTTGGTAGATTTTTATTATTGTTATAGTCAAAATAATGATTAATGTGTTAATGTTTGTGACTTTGGTGTACAATTACCACATCTCACCACTAAAGCATTAAAATGCCAACACCCTCCACTACTGTTTTTGTTATTTCTAGTCTATTTCTTTATTCTCCCTTCAAATTATGTCAAAAATTACTAATTTGATCAAATGTTTTGCTTTTTAAATTGAGAAAGAATACATTTCTTGGGGCCAGAGAGATAGCACAGTGGTAGGGCATTTGCCTTGCATTCATCCAATTCAGGATGGGCCCTAGTTCAAATCCCAGCATCCCATATGGTCCTTCGTGCCTGTCAGGAATGATTTCTGAGTGCATACCCCTGAGCAATGCCGGGTATGACGCAAAACCCCAAAAAAGTAAAAGAAAAAAAAAAGGAGAGAATACGGGCCCAGAGATACAGCACATAGGTGTTTGCCTTGCAAGCAGCCGATCCAGGACCAAAGGTGGTTGGTTTGAATCCCGGTGTCCCATATGGTCCCCCGTGCCTGCCAGGAGATATTTCTGAATAGACAGCCAGGAGTAACCCCTGAGCACCACTGGGTGTGGCCCAAAAACCAAACCAAAACAAATCAAAAAAAAAGAGAATACATTTATTAACATCCAGATATACTTACTAAAGATTTTATGAATGATTGTTATTTCATTCTATTGTGATGAGTGATTCTGTAGAGACTGATGGAGGCATGGGGGGAGCACATTTGTGTATAGATGACACAAGTCTTGCTCTTGTATTACAGAGTGGAATGGTATTATATGAGAAGATAGGTTAGTTTTTTTTTTTTATTAACTTCAAAAGCTTTCATAATAAAAAGTCTAAAAAATCTAAAACAGATGAGGCTATAAAGCTGTCTCAAATGGCATCAAGAGAAAGCTTGGGGGCATACAGTGGGCAGAGACTAGGGAATCTCTGTAAGGACTAGAAGCACTGGGATGGGCAGACATGAAGTTTTTGGAAGGATAAATAGCAAATAACTTTGGTCCAATTCTGAGCTGTGAGCAGACTTGTACTCATTTAAGGATAGACTGTCTAAAAGAGGAAATCTGCAAAGGAAGGGAGGTTGAAAAGTCACCTTTGGGTTCGAATCAGAGTGGATATCAGCAGCATCTCATCCAAGGGAATCTCAATCAACCCACAGATGAACTTGAAGAACAAGGAAAAGATCCAATGTAACTTCATGAAGATATTCCACTGGAAACTTCTGACTGAGTCACAAAGAACCAGTTATAGAATCCATGGGTATCATACACACCTCTTCTGTCCCTGACTCCTCCATCAGTTTTATGACATCCTGGAGAACCCACAGCTATTTAATGGGGACAGGAGGGTAGATGAACCCCAAGTTCATCATTTAAGGTGTAGGGTTAAGAAGTCTTCACGCAGGGGTCCTCAAACTTTTTAAACAGGGAGCCAGTTCACTGTCCTTCAGACTGTTGGAGGGCCAGATTATAGTAAAAACAAAAATTATGAACAAATTTCTATGCACACTGCATATATCTTATTTAGAAGTGAAGAAACAAAATGGGAATAAATACAATATGTGGCCCGCAGGCCATAGTTTGAGGTCCATTGACAGGGAAGCATAGCATTTCCACTGTAATACTTGACTAAACAATTTAATCACTAGAAGAGGCTTTCCTTCCTTCCTTCCTTCCTTTCTTCCTTCCTTCCTTCCTTCCTTCCTTCCTTCCTTCCTTCCTTCCTTCCTACCTTCTTACCTTCCTTCCTTCCTTCCTTCCTTCCTTCCTTCCTTCCTTCCTTCCTTCCTTCCTTCCTTCCTCCTTCCTTCCTTCCTTCCTTCCTTCCTTCTTCTTTCTTTCTTTCTTTCTCTTTCTTCTTTCTTCTCTTTTCTTTCTTCTTTCTTTCTTTCTTCTTCTCTTTCTTCTTTCTTTCTTCCTTTCTTCTTTCTTCTTCTTTCTTTCTTTCTTTCTTTCTTTCCTTCTTCCTTTCTTTCTTTCTTTCTTTCTTCTTTCCTTCCTTTCTTTCTCTTTCTTTCTTTTTTCTTTTTTCTTTCTTTCTTTTCTTTCTTTCTTTCTTTCTTCTTTTTCTTTCTTTCTTTTCTTTATTTCTTTCTTTCTTTCTTTCTTTCTCTTTCTTTCTTTTTTTCTTTCTTCTTTCTTTCTTTCTTTTTCTCTTTTATTCTTTCTTTCTTTTTCTCTCTCTTTCTTTCTTCTTTCTTTCTTTCTTTTTCTCTCTCTTTCTTTCTTTCTTTGTTTTTTTCTCTTTCTTTCTTTCTTTCTTTCTTTCTCTCTTTCTCTTCTTTCTCTTTTTCTCTTTCTTTCTTTTTCTCTTTCTTTCTTTCTTTCTTTCTCTTTCTTCTTTCTTTCTTTCTTTCTTTCTTCTTCTTTCTTTTCTTTCTTTCTTTCTTTCTTTCTTTTTTCTCTTTCTTTCTTTCTTTCTTTTCTTTCTTTCTTTCTTTCTTTCTTTCTTTCTTTCTTTCTTTCTTTCTTTCTTTCATCTTGACATAGTAAGTTTTCTATATTTATTTATCATTCTAAACTCCAACATCCACATGATTTCATGCATTTAGAGGGGCAAGTATTTCCTGGATAAATGTAAAATTGTGCTAATGGTTTCTGTAAGACCTTCCATTGAAGCAGTTTACAAGGAAATATATATATATATATATTGGTTTTTTGGACCACACCCATTTGATGCTCAGGGGTTACTCCTGGCTAAGCTCTCAGAAATTGCCCCTGCTTTGGGGGGACCATATGGGACACCAGGGGATTGAACCGCGGTCCTTCCTTGGCTAGCGCTTGCAAGGCAGACACCTTACCTCTAGCGCCACCTCACCAGCCCAAAAGAAATATTTCTTTAAAGATCTGGACTTTCTTTCTTCAATTTACTTCTATCTCTATGCGCTGAGAACTTCTGTTGATCATTTGAACCTAGTTTTGGTCTGAGTTCTGGGTTATTCTCTCAGTCCCCACTGACATCTGGATTACTGCTTCAGGAGCTCCAATTCCACTAAATATAAAGAGGCAGATAAATTCTGAATGCTTCTGAGTCAGAATGAGAAATCTGGTAGAGAATGGCTATGACAGAGGCCTTTGAGCTGAGGAGAGAAACACAAATGTGCAAGGCCCAAGCTAAATCCTCTTTGCACTCAAACTGTGGGGATGTTCTAATATGACTTTTCTTATCATAAAAATAAACTTATTATAAGACCTGAGTAAAATGTTCTTTTACAGACCAAGTCTGAAGAGTGACTGTGAGGAAGAGAGAAATATTAGATTTTTTTTTTAATTCCTGAACTCAACAATTCTAAAATAGTATAAAATCTCCCCACACAGTGTATTTCCAAGCCCCAGGTGGATGGGTCTGAAGAAGAATAACCATGAAGAAATAATAAATTAAGCCAGTTTGGAGAGAATTATGGAATCAGTTTGCTTCTCTCCTCATGGTCTCTGCACACCAAATCAAACAGCCTCTTTATTTCACCAGTCCAAAGTCAACTGATGGGGAAGGGTTGAGTGAGAAACAGATAGACTTTTACATATCAAAGGGATAGGTGAAAAGGAAAGAGGAAACTGAGGGAACACCTTTGTTTTAGGTAAAGGCAAGGTGTGACCTAACAAAACAATACTGGTGAGCAGTGGGGGTAACTGCTATATCTTGTGGTTTAGTAGAAATCTACTGTTTTTATTTGGTTATTGCCAACCTATTGAGGTCGACAGAATGACATTTACCAGATTTCTCTGTAGGGAATTTGTTGTTTATGTAGCAAAAATAACTACAACTCTGCTTACTGGATATATCTAGAGAGAGTGGTTCCTTGTGGGTCATTCTAATAATGAGAACTTTTAGCATTTGGACAGGAAAGGAGACAGAGATCAAAGAGATAAAATTCTCACCAAAGAATAAGATTGAGAACAGTTTACAATGGCTTTTCTTTTGTATCCTTCCAGACTTTTGTTTGCTGGAATCCCACCTGTCTTCTCTGAGTCTTACTTCTTTCTGGATTCAGTAATGGATTCAGGTCTAGGCAGGACTCTCAGCTAGCTAGTCAAGGTAGTGCCTTTATATCAATGAGAAAAGGTAGTTTGTTTAGTAAAGCAAATTATAAAATAGTGCCCTCTCTGGGTGGAGAAATCACAAGTAAACAAATCAAATCCTTTCATGACACAGCTAGATTTTGTCATGACCCTGTGTGCCTAGACAAGGAACCTAAGTAAAGGATGCAACCTGGTTCATTTGAACAGTTCAGCTGAAATGTTGCATGGTTCACTGATGGGAAAAGATAGGACACAAATGGACGAGGAGTCAAGAGGAAAAGAAGACTATAAGCACAAGAGCCTAGGAATGTGTGGGAAAAATGAAGAAGCCCTGTGTAATTAGAATTTCAGGCAATTTTATATAACTCGTACAAGCCAACCTGCTTATAGACACCTCAATTTCTGCATGTTCCTTCTGTAGTTAATCTAATCTTGCCAAATTGCATGTAATTCAGAGGATAAAAATCTCAGGGCTACCTCATTTATCATTGTTCACCATTCCTAACAATCGGGTAAAAGAAACTAATAAAAATGAACGAATGAGGTGTGTGACCTGTCTTTTTTTTTCCTCTGAGATCTCTCTTCTCCACAGCTGGGTCTCAGCCCTTCTCTGCCAGGCAGTTCAAGTTTCAAGGGGCCCCTCAGTAGACACACAGGCCCAGGCACCCCACTAGCTGCCTCTGCACACACCATCCTTTGTTTAAAGGAGAAGCAGATGGAAGGTCTGGGCTTCAGGGTTGAGGGTTCCTTGAAAGAAAAACAAGGTATGCAGGCAAAGAAAATAAATATGGAGAAGCAAAAGTCAAAACCCGCAGCAAATAAGAAAAGGCATTGGGGGAGTTTGCTGTGGCTAGGGAGAAAATGTGAGAAGCCCTCTGAAGAGCTGAAAGGCATATAGAAGAAGAAAATCTTTACCTAAACTGTTTGAGGTCAAAATAACTGAAGTTTTCTTGGGCTATGGCCTGTGCCATTGTTGGCAGTCAGATCCTAGGTAATAATAGCCTCCTTGTGTTTAGACTCAAGCACCTGAGTGCACAGAGAGAAGCTAAATGGTGGGGGAGGTAGAGAAAGATTTAAACTCTGGGTAGAAAAATTTTACATAGAGATGAATAAATTATAGTCTGAGGCAAGAATTAAGATGAAGGGAACATGAGAGATGCTATAGTTCACAACAAAGGGGTATGAATTAAGGAGAACCTGAGTTTGTGCTCTGAGTTTTCCTACCCTACTCTGATAGATCTAGAGAGGTGTATTTACAACAATTAGGGGGAAGAAGATGTGGGATGTTTCAGATAATGCAGTATTAAATACTGAGAAGAATGTCAAAGGGATGGTGTCTCAGAAGGGCCATCATTTAAATAGTACTTGGAGGTCATAGCTAGCAAGGTAGAAAAAACATGAAATGAGCTCTGGGTATTCTCTTTTTCTCACATACTCCAATGATAAAGTATAAGAGCTTCCAATCATAATTTTTGAAGTATTGTTAAACTGTTATGGGAAATTGGCCATTGGCAGCTGTCTGATTCTTTTTGACAGCCAGGCCACCAGAGAGAGCCTTTCTCCCACCCTTGTTTTCAAGTCCATAACATTGCATTGGCTTAGCTTAGAGTCATTCTAACTTTTGAAACAAAGTCATATTAAGGTGGCTTTCAACTACAATTTAATAGAAAATTCCAATTCGACATCTGGAGCAGCATTATGTGTATGCTACATACACATGATGTACTATGTGTAGAGGACAGAAGAGTGTAAGAAGCCTGTTTCAGGATAGCTGAGTGGCTCCAAGACTTCATTTATCTAGCACCCAGGCACTTTTCATCTTTCAGCCCAACCATGGACTCTCCCCAGTTGAAAGAATGATCTCAGATTTACCCCTTTATATTTATTTAAATGTAGATGGTACACAGATGTGAGACCTCCAGAAGCAGAAAGTACATCATGGCTTCCATGCTTCTTTTTGAGTGTGTGGAAATATTTCCAGAAGTTTCTCAGCAAACTTCCTTTCTTAGGCTGTTGGTTAACACTGAATTGCACATGTTCTGGGAAAAAACAGTCAATACATAGGAGGAAGATTAGACCAGACATCAGAATAATTTTTATTCTGGGGCCAGAGTGATAACACAGCCGGTAGAATGTTTGCCTTGCATGTGGGTGACCTGGGTTCAAACTCTAGCATCCCATATGGTCCCCTGCCAGGAGTGATTTCTGAATGTAGAGCCAGGAGTAGCCCCTGAGCACTACTGGGTATGGCCCAAAAATAAAATTAGAAAAAGAATTTTTTTCTATATTAAATTTTTGGGGTAATAATATCAAAATAAGACTATTTCAGGAGGCCCAACCTTCAATATCTATCAATAAAGTTTTATTGGCCTGCAGTTATGCTTTCAGTCTGTGACCTCTTTCACACCATCACAAGAGAGTTTACAACAGACATATGAGCTGATATCCAGAAAGATTAACTGGCCCATTACAGAAAAAGTTAGCTAACTTGGGGAGGGGAGGGAAGTTAGCTAACCCTCATCTTAGACCATCAGAATCTACTTTCAAGACTGGAGCTACAACTGGATTCCTCCTGAAGCTCCTGGCAAAGAGTTTAGAAAACCACAGGGGGCTTCTTTTCAAAGGTAGAAGAGAGCATGAAATGGACTTTCTCTATTACATTGTCACCTTCAGTAACCATGGTTCATTGGTTCAAAGGTTAAATAATCCTAAACTGCTATGGGCTAGCTTTTGGGTCTGGTTGCATTAGAGAACTTTCTTGAGTTCCCTCAAGGAGAGTGGATGATGCAACTGTGAAATATGAAGAAATGAGAGACCACACAATGTATGTGGGAAAAACAGCATGTTCTAATTTTTAATGTGTGGGACAAATATATATGAGTTAAATTACCAGTCACAGGTATGAAAAGAATGTTCAGATTAACAAAGCACAGATATTTTCTAGTACACAGAAACATTTAACAGTAGCCTTGTTTAATTTACATAACAGTTCCCCTGGCTAGGGGGATATGCAGACCTGGTGAAAAAAATCTATATTAAGTAAGAGTCCTGAGTTCAAAAGGAGAAGGTTAATTTTAACACCTCAACATAGATCCTATCTGGCTATCTTCAGATGTAAATTTGAGGGTAGGCAAGGAGCTAAGTGTCCCCATTAGGTTTCCTATTTCTATGGGAAAAGGTTTTTTTGTGTATAAGGGGCAGGTAAAAGAGAAACTATATTTAAAAGAAATGTAGATTTTATACCTAGTAGAAGTTTTGACAGCCCAATGCTACATCCTGGCCAAACCTTTTCAATGCAAATTCTGAGGTAAAAGTTAGACAACATATATTCAAGGTCCTTTTAGAGATGTCTCCCAAAATAGGAACTGAAAGGGGATTTTATTTATTTATTTAGGTCTTTTTTGGGCCGTACCCTGTGATGCTCAGGGGTTACTCCTGGCTATGCACTCAGAAATCATTGCTCCTGGCTTGGGGGACCATATGGGATGTCGGGGATCAAACCCAGGTCTGTCCTGGGTCAGCCACATGCAAAACAAATATCCTCTTACTTAGCCATTGCTCTGGTCCCTGAAAGGGGATTTTAAAGACAGAGAGAAAAAATTCTTTCTATTATGTCTTTTTGTTGTTGCTCAGATTTTCTAGGTAAAGAAAAATTTAATCAAGGCTATATTTGCCTGTAAAATTATTATGTTAGGAAGTAAAAGGTTTTACTATATACACACCAGAAGGGAGAATCATCTATAGGCCAATTAAATGTTTGTTATAAAGGAAGCAGAATGTCAGTACCATAATATGAATCTCATTATGAAATATTTCTTAGGAATTTTTGTCCAGCCATCCACACTGGGAAAAAATACTTCCCAGCAGGCCTACTGGTGAAATAGTCTTAGGAGTTTTCAAATCAGCTACCCACACAAAGTTAAGAACATCTTAACAGATCTTCTGTTGAGCCTCCTCTAGAAATATTGAAATTCTTCTTGTTATGGTGCGAGACTTAGCCAATCAATGCAAATTTATGAAGTTAAAAACAAGGGAGATAGCAGGTCTTCTCTGGTGGCCTGTCAAAAGAAATTCCACCTTGATAATGACTGTCAATGACCAAGTTCCCACTACAGTTGGATGGAAGAGAGCTGATTGATCAGAGACAAGGAGTGAAAAGAAAGAAAAAGCACGACGGAGTCTCCACTGTCGGAGCCATGGCCCAGATGGTGCGGAATCTCGCCGAGAAGGCCCCAGCGCTCATCAGCGCTGCTGTGACTTACTCGAAGCCTCGATTGGCCACATTTTTACAATATGCCAAGGTTGAGCTGGTGCCTCTAACCCCCGCTGAGATCCCAACAGCTATTCAGGGCTTGAAGAAAATAGTCAATAGTGCTAAAACCGGGAGCTTCAAACATCTGATGGTTAAGGAAGCTCTGCTGAATGGTTTGGTGGCCACAGAGGTGTGGATGTGGTTTTACGTTGGCGAGATCATTGGGAAGCGGAGCCTCGTTGGCTACAACGTTTGAGGACCGAAATAACAACTGGCTTGCTGGTGTGTTCCTGTCATGTGTATCAGACTGCTATTTGAATAAAATAAAATAAAATCAAAAAAAAAAAAAAAAGAAAGAAAGAAAAAGCATATGGTTAAGTGCACTTCAGTGGTTGCAATTATGCATAAGACTTAATCTCCCAGTGATTTTAGAACTAGTGTATTAGAATATACCGGTTCCTTTTGTGGCCTATACAAATGTGGGTAGATTGGGGTACTTTGAGACAAGAGACACAGCTATTGGTCACATCTACTGAATGAAGCCTTTAAAACAATACATTATCCATTGGAGAACATCAGACCTTCTTCCTGAAAAGTAAATTGATAACAGGGAGTCAATATGAAGAAATAAAGGCCACTCAGCCAGGAAGTGTCCTGGAATTTAATTCAGAGAAAAGGTGAAAGCAGTAAGTTGATATGTTCAATGACAATTTATGCAGGAAATGAAAATTGTGAATGCAGGTGAATTAAAGAAGGACCTTATGAATGGGCAGAAACTTAAAGGACAAAAAAGGAAAGGGTTAGGAATCTCAGATCTAGGTACTATCATGGCAGAAGCAGAGGTAAAGTGTATTAGTTGACTCAGTAGGTTGAACAATTTTGAGATCTGCAAATGAATCAAGAGACAACAAATGGAAGCCACAGCAAAGGAATGACAGCTCCTGAGCAGTGGTCTGACATGATGCTGTGTCCTCAGTATTTGTTTAGATTCTCACAAAGTATCAATTCTCTGAAACATGCAATAGCAACCTGGAATAATCTCTTTTCCTATGTGTATGCTAATACCCCCAGATTAACCTCCTTAGAATGGCATTATTGCTAGAGTTTATTATTTTATTTTAATGTTTTAACAAAAGTTTGCATCAAATATTGTCAATTGTGCTTTGGTTTGTTTTATTTGGAGGGTCATCCCAAATTGTACTCAGGAGTCCTGAGTGCTCCACAAATGATTTTAGCTAAGGATTGGTAGTTCAATGCAGTGCTAGATATTTCCTGAACCACTCTGACATTTAAGAATATTCAGAGGACCATGTGATATTGAGGATCAAACACAGGTGCAACTCATACTAAGCATGTACACAAATGACTATACTTTCAACCCTGCTATTGTGACTTATAAAGAATATATATTTAGTAACCCAAATATTTTTATAGATACTTGATCTTTCTACTGTTTTTGCCTCGTAATCTCCACAGCCTTGAAATTTCCCAAGTATTGAGAATAATTGGCACCTCTTATTGATACTTTTATTGATATTGTCAATGAGATGATTTGGTGCAAGAACCTGAGGAGGGTGAAGGCTATTTGCAGGAATGGCATCTAACCTCTGTATCTCTCCTACCTAACACTTACTAAGTCATCTCCTTGGAAATTAGTAGATATTTTTTATTTGTTCTAGCAAATGAATGCTATTCTGAGAAGGAAGTCATGGGATTCTCAAATCTGTAGCAGGTTGACCAAAAATTTATGTAAAAATCTAGGCTCACCACCAAACTTTAGACTGTCTGTGGCATGTAGAACACAACGGTCTCTCTGGGTAAATGGTGTCATTGAGTTGTAGTTGTACACACTCTGAAGAGGTCAGATATTTGCTGGAGAGGTGGGGAAACCTCTACTCAACTAGAAAGTTGGGTTGAAGGATCCTAGTGAGATACTAAGTCAGAACAGCCAGGCTCCTTAAACATTCCTGAGCTGATCACATCAGGAAGGCTTCCAGAGCTTCATAATTCCCTAAGTTGGTCTTTCTGACACTTTGAAAGATTAGGCAGGAAAACTTCTGGTCTCCTAGTAATTACTACCACCTGTTTTATAAGCACACTCCTTTTCTGCCACCCCTCCAACCTCTCCCCACAGGAAGGAGAGGGAAACATGGGGAGACAGCAAGCATCTTGGCCAGGTGTCATTTCCACAGATCTATAAGCACTATCTCTTTCACAGTGCAGAGCTGCCCTTAACTAAATTGAGCAGTGACCATTTTTCTTTAAGGTCTTCCTAGTTCCATTTTGTACCTTTTTGGGAAATTTTCTTTCCCATCTCACATCTTCTTCCCTTTCTCAGATCCCAGAAGCTGACCAGTGCCATTTTTTTTTTTGTTAATCTCATCCTGAGAGTCTATAAAACACCCACTCAGTGAAAGTAGTCTACATCATATCAACAGCCTTCTACTCTCAATCACATACTTTCCCATAGTTCTGATTGTGGCACCTAGACTTTGCAAAGTATAAGCCTCACTGTGTAGTCCTTTTCAGTATAAGCCTCACTGTGTAGTCCTTTTCAGTTTAGGTTCAAATCCTTTAAGGATATCTTACTGCCTGAAGTACAAAGTATTGAGTATGATGAAGACCAATGGTTCTTAAAGGGTTTTTTAGGCTAGGAGAAACTTCATGAGGGTCTCCATACCAGACCCTCTGACCCTGAAATCCTGTCATCTATATTGTAACAAGTTTGCCAAGTTATTTTTGTTTTGTGTTGCTTTGGTTTGGTTTTTGGGTCACAACTGGCAGCGATCTGGGGTTATTCCTGGCTCTACACTCCGAAATTGCTCCTGGCAAGCTCAGGGGACCATATGGGATGCTGGGATTTGAACCACTGACCTTCTGCATGCAAGGCAAACACTTTACCTCCAAGCTATCTCTCTGGCCCCTGCCACGTTATTTTGAGCAAGGTCAAATTTGAGTCATGGGACATAGGTATCCTTGCCTGCTGACCTAGCTTTATTACTCACTGCAGCATAATTCAAATGCAAGTCTTTTGTCTATAGGTGGCAAAGAAATTTCATTAAACCTGTCCATTCTTTCCAGGTTTTAGAGGCTACCAGTATATTGCATTGAAGAAAATGAAATATAAGTTTTCATTTATCACACAGGGAAATTACTTCCTGATTGATTAGTGATGTCTACACACATAAGAAACAAAAAAGTCAAATAGTATCAGGCACTGTTCAGTCTTATAGACAGACTTTTAATTTTATGGGCTTTGTGTTGAATTGGTTTTATGGAGGTAAGAGTTTCGCTAGAAAAAAGATACAGATTTCAAAAGATGAATGATGCAACGAGAGTCAAATTACCTCTAAGAAAATAATCCTTAAAAGAATAAGATGTTTTTTTCTTGTTAAGTTCTATCAGTACCTTGTGTAACTTAATAAGGAAAAAAAAATCTAACCCCATCAAAAATGGGGAGAAGAAATGAAAAGACAATTCCTCAAAGAAGAAATACAAATGGCCAAAAGGCACATGAAAAAATGCTCCACATCACTAATGATCAGTGAGATGCAAATCAAAACAACAATGAGGTACCATATCAAGTCACAGAGACTGGCACATATCACAAAGAACAAAAACAATCAGTGCTGGTGAGGATGTGGAAAGAGAAACTCTCATTCACTGCTGGTGGGAATGGCATCTAGTTCAGTCTTTATGGAAAACAATATGAAGATTCCTCAAAAAAAAAAAAAAGGAAATTGAGCTCCCATATGATCCAGCTGTACCACTCCTAGGGGTATACTATAGGAACACAAAAAATAATACAAAAATGCCTTCCTCACACCTATATTCATTGCAGCACTGTTCACAATAGTCAGACTCTGGAAACAACCAAGATGCCCTTCAACAGATGAATGACTAAAGAAACTGTGGTACATATACACAATGGAATATTATGCAACCATCAGGAGAGATGAAGCCATGGAATTTTTCTATACATGGATGCACATGGAAAGTATTATGCTGCGTGAAATAAGTCAGAGGGAGAAAAAGAAATATAGAATAGTCTCACTCGTCTATGGGTTTTAAGAAAAACAAAAGACATTATTGTAATAATGCCCAGAGATGAGGGCTGGAAGGATTGGCTCACGATATGAAGCTCACCACAAAGAGTGATGAGTTCAAGTTAGAGAAATAGCTACACTGACAACTATCATAACAATGTTAATGAGTGAGAGAAGTAGAATGCCTGTCTCAAATACAGGCGGGAGGCGGGAGGGAGATAGGAAGCATCGGTGATGAGAATGTTGTACTGGTGAAGGGGGTAATCCTTGTATGACTGAAACCCAACTACAATCATGTCTGTAATCAAGGTGCTTAAATATATTATTTTTTTTAAAAAGAAAGAATAGGAGGATTTTGCTAAGGAAGTGTGTTTTAGAGAGATGGAGGGAACCATGGACCATTGGTGGAGAAATGTTCACACTGGTAATGAGTTAGAAGTTATAATATTGAGTGGAGCAGGATTTTTAGCCGGCACGGGTGGGCAGCTGGCAGGCCTCCACATGTGCCAGCGGCTTGTTGGCCCGGCCCAGGGTAGGGGGGCCGGACCTGGGTCACCCGACCCCCCTCTCCCCCATTCCTCAAGATCTCCAGGTGGGTTCCTGGAAGGAGTTGATGGGGCACCCTGGGTTTTCTCCACTCCCAGGCCGGGTCTGTCCGAGACTGGCCTAGGGTGGGGCTTAAATCCCTGTTCTTCGGGCTTGGGAGGGTCTCTCTCCCTTCCTGGAGCAGGATTTTTAGCCGGCACGGGTGGGCAGCTGGCAGGCCCCCGCATGTGCCAGCGGCCTGTTGGCCTGGCCCAGGGTAGGGGGGCCCGGACCTGGGTCACCCGACCCCCCTCTCCCCCATTCCTCAGGATCTCCAGGTGGGTTCCTGGAAGGAGTTGATGGGGCACCCTGGGTTTTCCCCACTCCCAGGCCGGGTCTGTCCAGAGACTGGCCTAGGGTGGGGCTGAGGGGGTGGAGTTTGATCTGGTGGGTGGCAGATAGCTGCTCAGCTATACTCAGGCTGTCACTGCCAATTTCATACCAGTCTACATTTTGCAAACCGCGCGGGGGCTAGCGCCCCCGAGTGAACATACGCTCCTCCCAACCATCAGTACCCCAGATTTACCCTTCTTAACTTCAGTAACACACAGTTCTAATCTCTGACCTAAGACATACAGTAGATCTAACAAATCCTAGAATTTAGAAGGACACAAATTGAACACATATTGAACTCATATATCTTTTGTATATTTTATGGGTATTTTCTTTAACTGATATAACTCTCTATTATATTCTTCTACCATGATGTTTCTATCCACTTTCATCTTGTCTTTTCTTTGTAAGCTGTTCAGTAAGGATTGTTGTTGGAACTGTCCCTCAGTTTGATGCCTATGATTGAACTATGTCATGGAAATTGCTGGTCTTGTTCCTAATGCTTCCAGATGCACCAATAACGCTTCATGGCATTGATCCTTGTTTGCATAGACACATTAAAATGGGAAAACACCATACATACAGATAAGTTCTTATCTAATAAATCTTAGTACAATGTACCTTATACCCTGAACATTGATATAATGACCTGGCACAGGCCTCAGAAGAATGGGCATCCTCCATTCACGCCAGAACCAGGCAAGCTATCTATGAAACATCCAAGGTCTTATATAGCAACAGCTGGAAGCAGTCCTCTACCAGGAAAGACACTACCAAGGGTCTGACATCGACCTCCTAAAAAGAGACTTCCGTTTACACTGAGAAGACTTGACAACAACAATGACCTGCTCTACAGGACATGGTTCTCTCTAGTGCCCCTTAAGTGTGAGGGGAAACGAGAGGATGCTCTGCACCATCCTGACTGCAATATGGGATATGCAGACTCCAGGATCTTTAATACAGAAGCATGATACCAACAACAGAGACTATGTGAGGAATGGAGGTGTATTGCCACTACAGACGATGACTTGAATTGGACAAACTAGTTTGCCTGGAGCCTAGAGTCAGTCCTGTGCCAGGAAACTTCAGGGGTAGGGTCTCCTTGTATTTAGACCATAATTTGTCTTTCCATGTCCCTTATGTTTTGGTGGGCCTATGCAAACAAATGCCACTTTAATACCGTTTTTTTACTATGTTCCCTTGACTCCAGTCCTTAAGAAAAACAACCCACTAAAACTTTTGAGGTTAACTTAAACTAGTAAGCATGTGCATGGAACTAGAGAAATGTACCTTGCCCTCAATGTTTAAGGAGTTACATAAGTCTAATGTCTTTAGATTATATTGTGTGCTGCTAAGAATTAGTATGTACTACAACTGGGGATTTGAGGGACAAAGTAATTGTATTGTACATGGGTTCAGTTTTGTTTTTCTTAATGTTCTTTGGCTGAAAGTTCAAGGCTGGGATATCATCGATGGGACTACCGAGAATTCTGTTTATGGGTGATTGGGCTTCCACTGTAACTTTACCCTGTCCTCTTTCTTTGCATCTTTGTTGTCATAATTAAAATAAAATTAAAAAATGTAAAAAAAAATTATAATATTGAATGCCTGAAACTGTTATAAAATGTTTTGTAAATTACAGTGCATAAGAAAAAAGGAAAGAAGGAAAGAAAGAGAGAGAGAAAGAAAGAAAGAAAGAAAGAAAGAAAGAAAGAAAGAAAGAAAGAAAGAAAGAAAGAAAGAAAGAAAGAAAGAAAGAAAAAGGAGGGAGGGAGGGAGGAAGAAAGGAAGGAGGGAGGGAGGAAGAAAGGAAGGGAGGAAGAAAAAGGAAGGAAGGAAGGAAGGAAGGAAGGAAGGAAGGAAGGAAGGAAGGAAGGAAGGAAGGAAGGAAGGAAGGAAGGAAGGAAGGAAGGAAGGAAAGAAGGAAGATGGATTTGGAAGAGCAGCATTTATTACTGAGAACTTCGCAACACATGCTTTTCCTAGTGTGCTTAGCTGTAACCAATGAGGGGCAGGAAGAGAACAGCTTGGCAGCAAAGCAAATGGAAGCAAAGGCATGTGAGCCAAGCCAGTACTGACATCTCTTGCAGAAGATGGATACTGTGGTGAAACTCCTGCTCAAGATCTTCAGGTCCTAAGAGGGGATTTAAATGCAATACTTAATTTTGCCTCAGCGAAAGGCAGAGGGCAGGGAGGCCAGACAGGGAGGGGCTAAAGAGGCTGCAGGAGCCAAGGCAGCTGGAAGTGATTAGGCTGGAGTCAGAAGGCAGCAGACAGGTAACAGTCTGGGACTGGGAAAGCTGCTGAGAAAAATCTTTGCCTGAAAAGTGTCTGGCAAGCCTTCTGCTAGATTTTAACTCTGAGTCTGCCCTGGGGCCCTGGGTTGTCTCTCCAGAATGGCAAAGGAAACTGTTTAGAGCACGTCTTTGTGCTCTGAAGCCTGGACTGTTATTTTACGTAGTGCTCATCAATACAACATGCTCTCCCGAGACCTACCTGAAGCAAAAAGAGCTTCAAGTTTCCTGTAAATCTTTATCTTTTTTTTTTTCCCAAGGCTGAAGTCTAAGGATTCTTGAAAGTGTATTGGATGCCTCCCTGTCTCCTTCCTCACCCATCCTTGCCTACCCACCCACTCCCACCTCCAAATCTGAGCAAACAACAATATTGTGAATGCAGGTAAAACCCTCCCTCTCTAGTTTGAGAGTTTGGTTCATTTAATACCTTACTTCTAACTCTAAGGTGTATTCTTCTCCTGGAAAATATCAGTCTCACTCTTCTGAGTAAAAATGTACTTACTAGGCCAGGAAGATAGAGAGTTCAAAGGTCTGGAGTGCATACTTTGCATGCAAGGATAATCCGAAGTTTGATGCCCAGGACTGCATGATCCTCTGAACACTAAACCAGGACTAGCCTCTGAGCACTGCTGTGTATGGGAAGGAAGGAAGGAAGGAAGGACTTTATATGTGCCAAAGAAGAGAGCTCTCTGTCACTTTTTTATTGTGGGAAAAGGGGCAAATTTATGTTGAGCTATATATGAAATATTCCAGCAAAGCATTCAATAATTTCCTTGTCATAATACACAATGGAGGAATGCCAACAACAAAAATGTGAATGTGATTCATCTTCACCCATGTGTCTCTTCAGGAGGAAGAATAGACTAAAATGGAAAAGCATGTTTAAGAACCCTCACTTGATGTGTGGTTCCCCCCAAACAGAGCCTGCTGTGCAGGAATACAATCTGCTCACTATTACTCCTTGTTTTCTAAGACTGCTAAGTTAGATCAGGCCTGCCACCCTGGCTGTTAAATGTCAGTTAAGACCTAATTAATTCTACCGTTCTGACAAGTTTAAATTAGTTCCCACAGAGACTGCAATTTGTCTTTTCTCAACAGCTAGTGCTAGAGGCACCTTTTAAAATTCACTTCTATTGACCTTTGTTTAAAACTGTACCTGTGACATGTAATGTTCATTAAAACAAAGCAAGTCATGAAGAAAACCAAGGTAAGAAAAGTATAAAAATGACATCAATGTTCAAGCAGTTATAAGCATTCTAACTTTCTCAATGGCTATATTTTCCCCTGGCTGAATATGCAACATGAGATAATATTCTAAAAACTATTAAAGACCATTTCTTTCTAACATTTTCATATTCATGAATCAAATTAAAAAATGTTACTTATCTGGGAGCTCTGATTTGTTAAAAGCAGGATTTTCTAAATTTGCAGCTACTAGGAATCAAGAGAAACTCAGATGATAGAATTCCTTCCCTAAGGGCATAAAATTTTTTTTGTCCTAGGTAGGATGACTCCAAGAGCTTACAACTGCTAGTTATGGGTCAAGGTTGGGTCACAGAAATTTCCTATCTGTCCATGGAAAAACTATGGCCACTGAATACAGTGTCTACTTGGATAAAATTATCGTTTTGTATTAGATTTTCAAATGAATATGCAGGGGTTAAAGAGAGATCTAAAAGGGTTAGAGCACATTATTTAGATTCAGGAGGGCCAAGTTTGTTCCCCAGCACTCCTTGGTCACCCAAGAACCACCAGGAATCATCTCTAGATCTTCACTGGCATGGACCCCAAACAAAAAAACAGGAAGAATACATAAAATATTATTATAAATAGTTCTCTTTCTTTCACTTTTGTCTTAGCAGTTCATGAAATTTTTTTTTTCTTCCATTGGTCTATAGACAACATCTGGACTTGACTGTCAGGTTTACAATTGAAAAGAGAGAAAGGAGATAGAAGGTAGAGGACAAAAAAATGCCCTTAACCCACCTCACTGTGAATATGAGTTATATAGAGATGAAGAGGAGAGGAGACAATAAAGACATGGGAAGCTCAGGCTTCCTGCTCCAAAAGGAGAGGAACCTTAGAATGCAGCAAGGTTGGACCTGACTTTCCTTAATAACAATCAGTTTCTTGTTGCTGCTACTGGAAAATTGTTGCTGTAACACAAAACTTAAGTTAAGTCATTTGAAGAAAAAAGCAGTTCTCTCCTCAAATGCCAGCCTAGTGTCAATGCTTCATTCAGAAGTTCCTTCTTTTCCTTATAGCTACTCTGTGACAGGACAAAGATCATTGACCTCAACTTTATGAAACAGCCATACCTGGTTCCCATTTGGTTAGAAAAAGAAATGAAGTTGAGAGAAGTGTATCCAATGTCTTAAAACTCTGGCCCCAAAGACGTGACTTGACCCGTTTAATATTTTATTGGCCAGATCTTGGTCACATGACCAAATCTAAGGAATTCTGGGAAATTGGGCAATCATATTTGTCTAGTAACAGGACATTTAGTTCTGAAGTTTTTTGTTCCCCTAAAGGGGTCACATGGTGAGGAATTGAGAACTATAGGTTTGTTTCATCACAACAGTATGAAGAAGAATGAAGTAGCTTTCACAGCAGAGGCTCAGGATGCATCCTCTATGCCAAGAGAGAACTACAGAGTCAGTGAAAATCATATGCAGCTAGTCTAGCCAAGAAATACCACAGTTCTTGATAAAGTGAGACTGGACAGGAAATTATATCAAATTATATCAACTGCCAATATTAACGCCAGAGTCAGCCCAATGGCAAAACTGGCAAGAGACAATACAAAAACTTGAGGAAACAGAGGACATATCTTAGCTCTGAAAACCCATCACCTCACTGCCAAAAGCCCACAGTAAACACCCTTCATGTTCCGATTTCTAGGCAGAGATCTGACAGGGTATCTAGAGTCACAAAGAACTGTATTCTGAGTCAGACTGTTTAGAATATGAAAGAGTTCATCAAACTAAACTAAATTTATTTAATTTCTCTTTCTTTCTATCATAGGAGGGAACTTGTAAGAAAACTCAGTTCATGTCATCAGCTAATAAAGGAACTATTTTCCCACCCCTACCCCCTGCATAATGAGATGTGTATAAATAAATTTTATCACCTTCTGCCCAAGCATGCCTACAAAGATGTCTTGGAAACGCTTGAAACAGAGCTTGATGATGTAACTTATCTCCTCCTATCCAAAAGGTTTGCTGTGCAGATAAAAAAAATTACTTTGTTGGGGCTGGAGTGATGGCACAGCACAGTGATTTGTCTCGCACTCAGCCAATACAGGACAGACCACAATTCGAATCCCAGCATCCCATATGGTCCCCCAAGCCTGCCAGTAGTGATTTCTGAGTTCAGAGCCAGGAATAACCCCTGAGTGCCACCCAAAAACCAAAAATAAAAAAAAAAATTACTTTGTTATCATAGAATATTTACCTGGACATAAGACATCCCATGCATGGTTCCTGTGCTATGTGCAGCCAAGCAGTAGTTGAGCTGGGGAATGGATCTGAGTGAAGCTTTGATTTGAAGGAGTGACTCCAAGATATCATGAGTAAAGAAGGTTCCAATACTTTGGCAGTGCTCAGCAGTGGGATCTTGAGTTCAGACGGAGCTGGGGTCTGAGTAGAGAAAGAGACTGGTCTGATCTCACTGCCACCTATTTCTTCTTCAGTCACTGATGGGCATGGGGAGAAGGGAATAGATAAGAACTACACAAATCCAAGGGAAATATGTAATACCTCAAATCCCATAAAACAAGTAAAAATCCCCAGAGTCTGAATAAGGAAAATTTTTTTTTAAGTTTGATGCAAACTCATTTTATAGAAAAGCTTCACGCAAACTAAGTTAAAAATTTTAATAAAATTTTAAAGCCTCTTATTAGGAATCTTTTTGTTTCTCACTGAAATAGTGAAGATCTCAGACTGGGAGTGTTGGGAAATACATGACATGTCCACGACATTGCCTTTTTAGACTCTGAAGCACTGAATTTGAAACAGAACTACTCAAGGTTTTTATTTTTTATTTTTGGACCACACCTGGTGGTGCTGAGGGGTTACTCCTGGCTCTGTGCTCAGTAATCACTCCTGGCAGACTCTGGGGACCATATGGGATGCCGGGAAGTGAACTGGAGTCCATTAAAGGTTGGCTGCGTGAAGGGCAAACTCTAGACTGCTGTGCAATTGCTCTGGCTCCTGCTCAAGGGTTTTACACAGAAATTTCATCACCTGTATTTTAGAGTCATCCCAGACACCCACCAAAACAGTTTTAATTAGTAAAGTTCTCTTTATAGTCCCGGCAAAAGATTTTCCTCTACTTCTCTCAAGGCACTTAAAGAGTTTCAATTATATGGAAAAATGATTGGCATTTATTTTTATTATCATATAACCTAATGTTGATTTTATAAGAAGATAACAATTTAGCCAACTGTTAACTTTCAATTCATGGGGAAGGAGGAAATACCACTTCCCATTTTCATTGCCTTTTCTGTGTTCACTATTATAAAATACTATCAACATAATAGGCACATGCTGCTTATAGCCATTTAATTCCTTACTCATTTCCCTCATCTGATAGGCAATAGAGCTACAATCATATAGTAGGTCAATGGCTAGTTATTTTGCAATAACTAAGGGTTTGGGAATGACATTAGAACTGGGTCCTCAGGACTGGGACTATGAAAAGCAGAAAATTCAGGCTGAGGAAGAGCCTACTTAGAGCCACATTATCTCTTATTCCATTTCACATAAACCCAATTGCATTTATGGTTTAATTCTTTTAATGCAACCCTTGTGGAAAGCTTACTAAGTAAGTAAACTCATTTGTTTAATTGAATCAGTAAAGCTCAGAGAGGTTAAGTAACTTGCCCAAGGTCAAATGAACAGTAAGTTGAAGAGCCCCATTTCTCTCTCTCTCTCTCTCTCTCTCTCTCTCTCTCTCTCTCTCTCTCTCTCTCTCTCTCTCTCTCTCTCTCTCTCTCTCTCTCGGCCTCCTGGCAGGTCTCATCACACAAATCTTGCTTTCTGTTTGTTTGTTTGTTTTGGGGCCTTTGCTCAAGGTATCAGTCCTAGTAGTGCTTGGTTTACTGCCCTTAGTGCCAGAATTATACTTGATGTCACAAGTGCTAATCTGATTGACTCTATGTGTCAATCTGCCATATATTATCTCTTCAGCCCTAATATTTTTTATAAATATAACTTTTATTTTAATCATAGTGGCTTCCATATCGTTGACAATAATATTTTAGGTACATATTAACATAAAATCAGGGGAATTCCCATCACTGAGTTGTCCTCCCTCCACCTCCGTTCCCGTCCTTCTTCCCATATCCTCTTCCCTTACCCCCGGGGCTGCTAGAATAAGTGGTCCCCTCTGTGCCTAGCTTACTAATTAGTGGTCTTACACCTATTTGGTCTTGGTACCTCCCTTATTCCTCCCCCCAGTGGGAGGCAGGACTGGATAGTTCAAGTTATGCGGTTTTGTTTGAAGAAGAGAAAAGTAATAACCTGGAGAAAAAAAAAAAGAAAAAAAGAATCAGATACTCCGGAAATGGGCGGAGTCCTTCTAGAGGCTTTCATCCTTGGTTTGAGAGATGAAGGGGAAAAAGAAGGTGAAACACCACAACAGTACATAAAGAACTGTCAAATAAAATATCCAGTGAGCATTCCAAAAAACAAACAAACAAAACAAAAGGGTAAGCACCATATAAAAGCCATGGTATTGAGATAAAAAAAAAATGTGGCAGAGCACATATGAAAAGAAAAGAAGAAAATAAATAAATAAATAAATATAAATGGAGACATCCACTTCAATAGCCAAACCACAACAATGAAATCAACAAAAATAAATAAATAAGGGCTCTGGTGCTTCCGTGGGCGGGCAGGCAGGCGGGCGGGCTCCGGGGTCGCTGAGGGCCTCGTGGCGTGCCGTGGCGAGGCGGCTCGTCCGCGTTCCTGTCCCGGCCGGTGCGGGACTCCCGGTGGGCGCCGCGTTCGAGCCTGAGCCGGGGGGGAGATTCGGAGGAACGCACGACTTTAAGTGAAGTAAAAATTTTAGCTTGGAGGCCTCATTAAGAAGATCATCCACGACTGAACTTCGCTGGATCTCAGATGCCAGCACCCTTCTGCCTCTCTACTCTGCTGTCCTGCATTTCCGGCCTGATTTCACCCTTGGTGTGGCTCATCAGCCAGCCTGCCTTCCTGTGAACTTTCCGGGGAGTCTGCCTTCCCGTGAGCCTTCCGTGGAGGTGAGTCGACACGCCCAGAAAGGGAGGAGCCACTGAACTTCGCTGGATCTCAGATGCCAGCACCCTTCTGCCTCTCTACTCTGCTGTCCTGCATTTTTGGCCTGATTTCACCCTTGGTGCGGCTCATCAGCCAGCCTGCCTTCCTGTGACATGCCCAGAAAGGGAGGAGCCACTGAACTTCGCTGGATCTCAGATGCCAGCACACTTCTGCCTCTCTACTCTGCTGTCCTGCATTTTTGGCCTGATTTCATCCTGGGTGCGGCCCATCTGCCAGCCTGCCTTCCTGTGAGCCTTCCGTGGAGGTGAGTCGACACGCCCAGAAAGGGAGAAGCCAGAGGAGCACGGTTGCTCCGCTCCCCTTCGCGACGGTGCACAGCATTTAGCCGATGAATACAATCACAACACGTAGAAAAACACGCAGTACTAGTGTGACAATGGGGAAACAACACGGGCCAGTGCCAGACATAGAGAATGAAGATGGCAACTCTGATGACTTGAACATGACCAACCACCTAGTCAGTCTCTCAGATAAGGAGTTTAGAGTTGCAATATGGAACATGTTCAAAGAACTCAAACAAAGTATAGAAGAGAAAACTAAAAAGAATCAGGAGAATATGAAGATAGAAATGAGAAAACTCCAAACAGAAATTTCAGATCAAATAACAGGTCTGAGAAACTCAGTAGATGAATTGAAGAAAAACATGTTTGAGATTTCCCACAGGTTAACAGCAGCTGAGGATAGAATCAGTACACTGGAAGATGAGATACATAACAATTACATACAGCAGAAGAAATTGGAAAAAGCCTCAAAGCAAATGATCAAACAATGGAAAAATTACTCAAAGAATGGGAACAGATGAAAATAGAAGTCTCTGATAAGCTCAACAGAAACAACTTAAGAATCATTGGAGTCCCAGAGACTCAGGAAGAAAATCTCCAGGAAGAATCAACAGTCAAGAACATCATTAAAGAGAAACTACCAGAGATAATGAATACATGTGATCAAATCCTGCATGCCCGAAGAGTGCCAACTAAAAGAGACCCCAGAAAAAACACCCCAAGACACATCCTAGTCACAATGACGAATCCCATAGATAGAGACAGAATTCTGAAAGCAGCAAGATCGAAAAGAGAAATTACATTCAAGGGAACATCCTTGAGATTTACTGCAGACCTGTCATCAGAAACACTCAAGGCCAGAAGGCAGTGGTGGGACATAGTGACAAAACTCAATGAAATAAATGCTTCGCCTAGAATACTGCACCCAGCAAAACTCACTTTCAGGTTTGAAGGAACAATACATAGTTTCACAGACAAACAACAGCTCAAAAACTTCACAGACTCAAAACCATTCTTAAAAGAAAAACTGAATGGCATACTTTAAGACAAGGCTTACCAACAGACACACCAAACTTTAATATAAAGATGGCACTAACTCCCAGGACAATTCTTTCTCTCAATGTCAATGGACTAAATGCACCAGTTAAGAGACACAGAGTGGCTAAATGGATCAAAAAACTCAATCCAACCTTCTGCTGCCTACAAGAAACGCACCTGAATAGTCAGAACAAACATAGACTCAAAATAAAAGGCTAGAGGAAAATCATCCAAGCAAACAACACCCAAAAAAAAGCAGGAGTGGCCATATTAATATCAGATGATGCAAACTTTATACTTAGGAAAGTTGTAAGGGACAAAGATGGACATTTTGTATTAATCAAGGGATATGTACAGCAGGAAGAAATCACCCTCCTAAACATATATGCACCGAATGAGGGGCCAGCAAAATATTTAATACAACTGTTGACAAATCTGAAAAATAATATCAATAACAACACAATAATTGTGGGAGACCTCAACACGGCATTGTCAACACTAGACAGGTCAACCAGACTGAAACCCAACAAGAATATACTAGACCTGAGGAGAGAAATGGAAGAAAGAGGCCTAGTAGATATATACAGGACACTCCACCCCCAGAAGCCTGGATACACATTTTTCTCTAATGTACATGGGACATTCTCTAGGATAGACTACATGTTAGCACACAAAACATACCTCCATAATATCAAGAGGATAGAAATTTTGCAGGCTGCCTTTGCTGACCACAAAGCCCTGAAATTATATATAAACTACAAAGGGACACAGAAGAAAAATTTTAACACCTGGAAGTTAAATAGCCTCATACTGAATAATCAGTGGGTCCGAGATGAAATCAAAGAGAAAATCAAAACCTTCCTGAAAACAAATGACAATGGAGACACAAATTATCAGAACTTATGGGACACAGCAAAAGCAGTACTGAGAGGAAAATTTATAGCTTTGCAAGCACACATCAGGAAAGAAGAAGGGGCATACCTGAATAGCTTAATGACGCAGCTCATAGAATTAGAAAGTGCTCAACAAAAGGATCCAAAAATAGGGAGGCAGAAGGAAATAACAAAGCTGAGAGCAGAAATCAATGAAGTGGAAACCAGAAAAACCATCCAAAAGATCAACGAAAGCAGAAGTTGGTTCTTTGAAAAAATAAACAAGATTGATAGACCACTGGCAAAACTAACAAAGAAAGAAAGAGAGAGAAACTTGATAACTCGTATTAGGAATGAAAAAGGAGAGATCACTACTGATATGGTAGAGATTCAAAGGGTAATCAGAAACTACTTTGAGAAACTCTATGCCACTAAAAATGAAAACCTGGAAGAAATGGATAAATTTTTGGAATCTTATAATCTTCCACGATTGAATGAAGAGGATGTAGCATATTTAAACACACCCATTACTATTGAGGAAATTAAGAAAGTAATCAAATGTCTGCCCAAAAACAAAAGCCCAGGCCCAGATGGATTTACTAATGAATTCTTTCAAACCTTTCAAGAGGAACTACTACCAATCCTGGCAAGACTCTTTCATGAAATTGAAAAAACAGGAAAACTTCCAAATAGCTTTTATGAAGCCAACATTACCTTGATACCTAAACCAGACAGAGATGCTACGAAAAAAGAAAATTACAGACCAATATCGCTCATTAATGCAGATGCAAAGATCTTCAACAAAATCCTGGCAAATAGGATTCAATGCCTCATTAAGAAGATCATCCACTACGATCAAGTAGGTTTCATTCCAGGAATGCAAGGCTGGTTTAACATCCGTAAATCTATCAACATAATACACAGCATAAACAGCAAGAAAAATAAAAATCACATGATCATATCAATCGACGCAGAGAAAGCATTTGACAAGGTCCAACACCCATTCTTGATCAAAACTCTCAGCAAGATGGGAATGGAAGGAACCTTTCTCAATATAGTTAAGGCCATCTACCACAAGCCAGAGGCAAATATTGTCCTCAATGGAGAAAAACTGAAAGCCTTTCCTCTAAATTCTGGCACAAGACAAGGCTGTCCTCTCTCACCACTCCTATTCAACATAGCACTGGAAGTACTCGCTATAGCGATTAGGCAAAATAAGGATATCAAGGGAATCCAGATAGGAAAGGAAGAAGTCAAGCTCTCACTGTTTGCAGATGACATGATACTCTACTTAGAAAACCCCAAAGACTCTACCAAAAAGCTTCTAGAAACAATAGACTCATATAGCAAGGTGGCAGGCTACAAAATTAACACACAAAAATCAATGGCCTTCCTATACACCAATACTAATAAGGAAGAAATGGACATTAAGAAAACAACTCCAGGGCCGGGCGGTGGCGCTAAAGGTAAGGTGCCTACCTTGCCTGCGCTAACCTTGGACGGACCGCGGTTCGATCCCCCGGTGTCCCATATGGTCCCCCAAGCCAGGAGCAACTTCTGAGCACATAGCCAGGAGTAACCCCTGAGCATTATCGGGTGTGGCCCAAAAACCAAAAAAAAAAAAAAAAAAAAGAAAACAACTCCATTCACTATAGTGTCACACAAACTCAAATATCTTGGAATCAACTTGACTAAAAATGTGAAGGACCTATACAAGGAAAACTATAAAACTCTGCTCCAAGAAATAAGAGAGGACACGCGGAAATGGAAGCACATACCCTGCTCATGGATTGGCAGGATTAACATCATTAAAATGGCAATACTCCCCAAAGCACTGTACAGATTTAATGCGATCCCCCTAAAGATACCCATGACATTCTTCAAAGAAGTGGACCAGGCACTTTTGAAATTTATTTGGAACAATAAACACCCTCGAATAGCTAAAGTAATCATTGGGAAAAAGAATATGGGAGGAATTACTTTCCCCAACTTTAAACTTTACTACAAAGCAATAGTTATCAAAACAGCATGGTATTGGAATAAGGACAGGCCCTCAGATCAGTGGAATAAGCTTGAATACTCAGAGAAGAAAGCCTCTTCAACAAGTGGTGTTGGCACAACTGGGTAGCCACTTGCAAAAAATTGAACTTAGACCCCCAGCTAACATCATGTACGAAGGTAAAATCCAAATGGATTAAAGACCTTGATATCAGCCCCAAAACCATAAGATATATAGAACAATACGTAGGTAAAACACTCCAGGACATTGAGGCTAAAGTCATCTTCAAGGAAGAAACTGCACTCTCCAAGCAAGTGAAAGCAGAAATTAACAGATGGGAATATATTAAGCTGAGAAGCTTCTGCACCTCAAAGGAAATAGTGCCCAAGATACAAGAGCCACCCACTGAGTGGGAGAAACTATTCACCCAATACCCATCAGATAAGGGGCTAATCTCCAAAATATACAAGGCACTGACAGAACTTTACAAGAAAAAAACATCTAATCCCATCAAAAAATGGGGAGAAGAAATGAACAGACACTTTGACAAAGAAGAAATACAGATGGCCAAAAGACACATGAAAAAGTGCTCCACATCACTAATCATCAGGGAGATGCAAATCAAAACAACGATGAGATACCACTTCACACCACAGAGAATGGCACACATCACAAAGAATGAGAATAAACAGTGTTGGCGGGGATGTGGGGAGAAAGGAACTCTTATCCACTGCTGGTGGGAATGCCGTCTAGTTCAACCTTTATGGAAAGCGATATGGAGATTCCTCCAAAAACTGGAAATCGAGCTCCCATACGATCCAGCTATACCACTCCTAGGAATATACCCTAGGAACACAAAAATACAATACAAAAACCCCTTCCTTACACCTATATTCATTGCAGCTCTATTTACCATAGCAAGACTCTGGAAACAACCAAGATGCCCTTCAACAGACGAATGGCTAAAGAAACTGTGGTACATATACACAATGGAATATTATGCAGCTGTCAGGAGAGATGAAGTCATGAAATTTTCCTATACATGGATGTACATGGAATCTATTATGCTGAGTGAAATAAGTCAGAGAGAGAGAAAAAAACGCAGAATGGTCTCACATATTTATGGGTTTTAAGAAAAATGAAAGACATTCTTGCAATAATAACTTTCAGACACAAAAGAGAAAAGAGCTGGAAGTTCCAGCTCACCTCAGGAAGCTCATCACAAAGAGTGATGAGTTTAGTTGGATAAATAACTACATTTTGAACTGTCCTAATAATGAGAATGTATGAGGGAAATTGAGAACCTGTTTAGAGTACAGGCGGGGGTCGGGTGGGGAGGAGGGAGACTTGGGACATTGGTGATGGGAATGTTGCACTGGTGATGGGTGGTGTTAAGAAAAAAAAATTTTAGCTTGGAGAAAATGTTTTCTCACAGGAATGATAAAGACCTTATTGGAAATAAAAATAAATAAATAAATAAGTAAATAATAATAAAAAATTGTTTTGTGCTTTTTTTTTCCTCCTGCAGATGCACAGTAAATATTGGGGTCATTCGAAAAGGAATTTCCTTTGCCTAAGAGATACAGGGTTTCTCCACCCTTGAAGTATATTGTCATGGGATTAACTATAGACTCCTTTCAGGTTCATTGGTGCTTTTGTGGTGTATGGAAGACTTCTGCTCCATCCTGCAGCCCTAATCTTGATTGTTTTTACTGCCCTGTCCACTTCCCTGCAGTTGACCTCAAAAGGATATTTTCATTTTGTGAAAAACAAAAATAAGAAACCTTATAGTTTTCTATTGCTTTCAGCTAATAAATAACCTCCTCCTATGGTAGACTATATCATTATGACAACATTTTTTCATCTTTCTAAATTCTTTCTTCAAGCTACAAATAACAACTTGTCTGCACAAACTACTCCTTCTGTCCTTCTGCTGCCTTTCCTCCAAGCTCCCTTGCTATTCACTCCCTTCTTCATACTACCTTTTATTTTCTCTGCTTCTACTCTTGTGCTTTTTTTACACCCCTCCCCACACCCATTCTCTTGACATTAGAAAATGGGGAGTACAGTATTGTTGATAAATTGATTGTGAATGAGGATACAATAGTGCTAATATTTATGTTTTTAATTGTCAAGGTATTGTGCCTCCAAAACCACAGAAATGCAAAATACTCCTAATACCACTCACTGTCCTGTTCATTTAGCTCTTCTTTCTCTCCCCTTCATCCACCTCTCCACACTGCTTGGAAACTTCAGTCATGTGTTTCAAATCCAAGGATTGTTTTCATTGGATACTGTCCATTTCTTTGCTTTGCTTCGTTATATTCCATATGAATGAGATTATCCAGTATTTGTCTTTCTCCCTTTAAATTATGTTAACAACACATCCTCTAATTGCATCCAAGTTATAGCTAAAAACAAGATTTCATCTTTTCTAATAGCTAAGTGCATATATACCATGATTTCTTCACTCATCTGTTGTTGGGCATTTGGATTATTTCCAGATTTTGACTTTTGTGTATGGTGTCACAATGAACATAGGTGTGAAATAGATCATTGTTGATTCATGAATATAAACAGATAAAAGAAAAAATTATAATGCTCACAAAGTTTATCTTTTTATGAGAAACTAGCCACTCACAAAGCATTGTTTCTACTTTTGGTTTAAGGTATGCTTGCCCCTTTCCTAATTTTCTAAATCTAAAAATTATACTAAGCATTCTCTCTTCCTTTTAGCAGTGATTGTTTTTGACTACCTTTTGATGACTCCATATTAATTCATTTATTTTCCCATTCCTTATCTGTCTATGGAGCCCTTTCTAGAGTTCCCAGAGACTCAAGCAAAAGAGTCTAACACTTCCAGTGTAGGTATTCCAACTGTTCTGAAAGATATCAAATCCTTAAATTAAAGAAAAGTCTTCAGTGTATTGCATGAGAGACACTATTAGTCACTTTCTTTTTTGTTTTTGTTTTTGGGTCACACCCGGCAGCGCTCAGGGGTTACTCCTGTCTCTATACTCAGAAATTGCTCCTGGCAGGCTCAAGGGACATATGGGATGCCGGGATTCAAACCGCCGTCCTTCTGCATGCAAGGCAAATGACTTACGTCCATGCTATCTCTCAGGCCCCAGATCACTTTCTTATTGAAGACGATTGGTATTTCCAGAAGTCTCAGCAGTGGACTAACTGGGAGGGATGAAAGAGGCTATACTTCTGTGTTGGTGTACCTATCTGAGACCCTGGATTAGTTAACAGCGAAGATACATTACACTTCTGCAGCACATATACTAAAATTGGAACGATACAGAGAAGATTAGCACGGCCCCTGTGCAAGGATGACATGCAAATTCGTGAAGCATTCCATATTTTTTTTTAAAAAAGAAGAAGGGATAAAGAACCCTTATGATTTTGTTTTCATTGCTCATCTTGGTTTCACAGAGTCCATCCCTGTAAACAGAAATTCACACCTGTAGTCCACTTACTTCCTCAGAGGTCATCAAGAGTGGTCCACAGGTGTGAGATTTTGCTTCCCCAGACCTATGCCCCATCCCCATCCTCATTTCCATGACAGTGCTCAGTGACTACAAAACTATTTGGGCTCAGCATCCCAACAAAGGAAAAGTCACTAGAAATGCTGAGGAGCCTAAATGAGTGCTTCTCTACATGGACTGAGTTCTTGAAGGCAGTTTATAAAAACAACATATAAGTATGGGATCAAAGAGACTCAAAATTAATTTTTTTTTATAAATTAGATTTTTTTGAGAAACAATTCAAAGAGATGGAATGTTTTTTCCATCATATGCTTGGGTTCCAAGTTTGATCCCTGGCATTTCATGAACCCTCTACTGCCTCTGGGTGTGGTTCTGGTGAGTCCCAGCACTCTTGAATCTCAGCAGCATCACATAAAACATAGGCTGATTGCTGTTTCACAAGGAGTAGTATTGGGGCCTTTGGGTAGTGTGGGGATTTTTCCTCCCAAATTATAACAGCTTTTAATTTTTTAAAATTCAATTTCTTTATTGTTTTTCTTTATTTATAAACAAACACTGTTGTTTATAGAGTTGCTCACAATGCAGTTATTTCTAGCATTCAATGTTCTAACACCAATGTAACATTCCTTTTCAACCTCTCAGAAGCCTGCCCCTTGATAAGTATGAATAATTTACTTAATGTTGCTTGTTATAACTAAATGATAATAAAATCATTAAAAAACTTTATTAAAAAAGAATTTGTGAAAATTGTCGTCTTGTCATGGGGTGAGTCATTCTATCATTGTCTGAAGGTAATTGCTATTTGAGCATTCCATTGTTGGTTTTCTTTGGTTGTTGGTTTTGTTGGTTTTATGAGGCTTCTATGATAATTTCACATCTATTTGGTGTATTTCTACTAGTAAGGCAGTATTAAAATTTGGAGGATTATGAAGCTGCATGGTCCAGGACTTCAAGGATCTGTGGAGCTGGACTGATGAGCTCAGATGGCAATATTGGTGGTTTATGGGCATAGCTGCTGAGACTTCTGGAAATGCAGAGACCTAGGGGAAGAATGGAGTGAGGCAGCATTTCTTGGCTCCAAAGAGTTCCTAGAGATTCCAGACACAAAACTGGCATACCTGGAGTTTTTGGTGACTAGGAGTCTCTATAGAAATTACCTGAAAATTAGTGTAGCAGGGCTATTGGCATGGCAACAGCCTTAGGGTGGGTCTGTGTGCAACTGCCAGGGCTTTTAGCAGGGTGAGGGGACTCGCTCTGGCTGCCCTGAGGTGCCACAGACAATACTCAACTTTTGCCTGGTTTGTTATGATTTAAATATAATACATGTGAAAGTTTTAGAAATTATATGAAGAAAACAAAAGACATCAAATAATCACTATAAAGGGTTGTTGAATATTTCCTTCTAGTGGGACTAATCACATTAAACTTTCCACATTTCTCTTCTTCAAGTTTTTATCTTCTTAGTATAGGTCCTCAAAATTGAGTGAATATGCAGTTGGAGTGTTTTTGTTTGTTTTGAAAAAGTAAGTTCACATTATCATCTGCATTTAAAAAAAAAAACAAAAACAAATAAACTAACTCTATTTTGAGAATATTGCTTCATCGAACTGGTTTGTCCTCCAAAATAGTTTTTATCATTTTAGGGAAAGTCTACCAGGTCAAGCTGTGAGAATTTCTTAGCTCCAAAGCCCAGGACTAGGGGCTCAGACTAATGGGAACCTGGCTTCATGAGGTTCTGACCTAAAGGAAATAATCAGACACATATGGTGCCAGTTCTGACCCTGTCTCAAACACTGACAGAGAACAGAACCTTTAGAAAGCTTTGGAGAGACATTGGAGTAGCCCATTGGCAGGGAGGCTTGTAAGCTACCTTTGACAAGAATAGAGGCCCCCTCTGCAAAAGAAGGTTGCTCCCTGGCACCTTAGGAACTGACTTAGTTCCAAGCTCTGCAGGAGTGTTTTCTCACTCCAGCAAGAGTCTCTCAGGACATTGTGCAGCTGCAAAAGCTCATAAAGCCACTTTCATGACTTCATATCTGGCCAGCAAGGGCAGTATTACAGAAAGCAACAGCCACCAGCTAGTGTTAAATTGGGTGAACAGAGCTGGATCAATAGAACATCGGGTAGGGTGCTTGCCTTGCACACAATTACCTTGGGTTTTACCCCAGCACCTCATATGGTTCCCCAAGCCTTACCAGAAGTGATCCCTGAGAGTAGTCAGGAGTAAACCCTGAGCACCACTGTGTGTAAGTTATGTTCCCCCTCCCCCCCGCCCCTACCTCCCAACTCCCAAAACAAAACAAAAAAGTCAGGATGAAATGGAAAGACTGGAAATGACTGAGAAAGACCTGAGGGTCTGCAGGCATTAAAAATGGCACCCTCTGGTTACTACCTAGAGAAATGCTCTTCTCTTAGTTTCTTTCCCTTTTTTTTTTAATGATTTATATAAAAAAGGAAGCTTGATTCAATAATAGAAACACAATAATTACACAAAAAATCTATATGGAAAAGATTTAAGAGCTTTAACATCAATAACTGCTATCAAATAGATATTTAAAAATCAGAAACAAAACTGCTTAGTAGAAAGAAGAAAGAAAGAAAGAGAGAGAGAGAAAAAGAAAGAAGAGAGAAAAAGAAAGAAAAGAAAGAAAGTAAGTAAGTAAGTAGGAAGCAAGCAAGGAAGGAAGGAAGTTCTCTTAGTTTCTCAGTTAAAAATTGCACTAAAGCAAGGATTGCAAAGTTAGATTATTCATTCCATTCCAGAGCTTGGAGCTTGGTTGACCATTTTTGGTCCCTGGGGTCATACAACTTATCTTCAAGTACTGGTGAGACTTCCTTAGTTAGGCATATTTCATTTTCAACTCTTGGATTCAATGTGCCTCCTCCATGATTGAGTCCAAATTCTCTAACAAATCAGCCTGCATCATCTTCAGAATAGATGTGAGGAGTATTCCACTTAGGAACATCCATCACCAAGATGAGAATTATAGTAAGTTGGTAGCAATTGCTGTTGCATACTCTCTACTTTTCTTAGAGAAGAAAACAGCTGCCCAGAGAATCTTCCTATGAAGTTTCAGTTGTCAGAACCATTTGGACTCAAGAGGCATCCCTTCTGCTCTTGAGCACATATTTGCTATTAACAAACACTAATCAAGTACCTTCTGTGCACAACTCAAATGCCATGGGTACAAGAACAGAGGCAGTGCTTTGGAGAACTTTTGAAGGCTAGTGCACAATGCTTTTTCTTCTACTTAGACTTGAGTCAACCTGTTAAAATAACTTTTTGCTTTTTAATGATTCTCCTAATGATTCTAAGCCAACCAGGGCAGTGGTTCATTCAAGAGCCTGAGAATATAGTGTTGTACAGGGCTTATGTTGCTGGTGAGAATTCAGTTTACCCTAACAGTGCTCAGGAGCTTCTAAAGTTACACCCAGTTATGTTCAGGAGATGATGTGGTGCTAAGAATTGAACTAGGATCAGATGTATGCAAGAAATGTTCCTTAATATTTATATTATCTCTCCAGCTCTTTGAGCAACCTATTTTTTTTATCCATTCATAAAGATGTGGTACCTTTTATTTTTATAGGAGATGGTAGTGACCTGTCTGAAGTACATATATTTTGAGTTGTACTTTCCATAATGGTGAAGAGTTTGTACAACAATGCTTTGGAGAATTCTGAGCATCTTCTGATTTAGGATGGAATTCAAATAGAAGAAACAAATTTTTGACCCAAATTTAGAACTCAGTATGGACCTTGAAATGGAAAAAAAAAATCCAAGATAACAATGGAGTAAAAAGAAAGAGATAGGTTAGGAGATTGTGAGTCTTTCCCAGTTGTCTAGCTCATTTATTTGATCTAATTCCTCAAATGAGGGTGAGTCCAGAAGCTGCTTGCTTATTTATGTAGTCGCATTCTTGGCCTCATTTTAGAATACCACTCTCATTATCCTTTCTCCTTTCATTCATCTTTTAATTTAAATTTTCCTGCTGTATATTCAAATATCTATAAACCTGCCTTAAGCCTTTAGGAATAAAGCAAGAGATAAATAACCACAGATTAGTGTCTACAATGGTCACTTTTCATCTTTTCCCTCCTGGCGCACTGTTCTCACTTTTGCCATCTCCGATCTTTTGTTATGGATCTGCGAAGGCAACCAGATTTTCCAATAGTTTTTCTGACTCTGCCCCCTTTTTACTAATTCAACCAAAGGCTTTGGTAACCATCTCAGCATCCAGTTAGCTATTCCTTAGTTTCCATGGTGACATTGGTGTGTGTGTGTGTGTGTGTGTGTGTGTGTGTGTGTGTGTGTGTGTGTGTGTGTATTTCAGCCACACCCTTTGATACTCAGGAGTTAATCCTATATCTACACTCAGGGATCTCTCTTGGTGAGCTCTAGAGACCATAAGTGGTGCCAGGGACCAAAATTGGTTAGGTTGCCTGCAATAAACACATTCCCCACTCTACTATCTCTCTGGCCCTGACACTGGGTTCTTCTCTAATATTTCCAATTGTTTGTGGCCTTTTATTCTAATACTTCCTTCTAATATGACAATAATAAAATTATACTGATTCATTGATTATTTATGGTTTCTTGTTAGAGGTGCAAGTTTCTTGAGGAAGATGACCCTATTTTGCATATAATTGTAGCTCAACATGCATTGCTGATTTTGAGCTCATAGGTTTTCTGGAAATGATGCTTTATAAACAGTGGTCCTCAAACTTTTTAAACAGGGGCGGTTCACTGTCCCTCAGACTTGGAGGGCCAGACTATAATAAAAACAAAAACTATGAACAAATTCCTATGCATACTGCATGTATCTTATTTTGAAGTGAAGAAAGAAAATGGGAACAAATACAATATGTGGCCCGTGAGAATAGTTTGAGGACCACTGCTTTATAATACTGTCACTTTAGATGGTTTAGAGAAAAGTTTTAATGAAAAAAGGTAACTAGTTATGGACTAAATTATATTGTTCAATGAAATCTGTAGACTCATAAACCCATGAAGTTAAAAAGATAAGAATTATTAAAATCCTTATATAAAATGAAACCTTTTATGATGCCCTGTACATCTTAAAATCTTATAGATAGGGGCCGGAGAGAGAGCATGGAGGTAAGGTGTTTGCTTTTCATGCAGAAGGACAGTGGTTCGAATCCCGGCATCCCATAAGGTTCCCGGTGTCTGCCAGGGGCGATTTCTGAGCATAGAGCCAGGAGTAAACCCTGAGTGCTGCCGGGTGTGACCCAAAAATCAAAAACCAAAAAAAAAAAAAATCTTATAGATATGTTGCTATCTATATATGTTGCTATGTTTGTTATCTGCATATATTTTCATCCTTTCTTTTACTTCCTTCTTTCATTTCATTCCTTGTTTCTTTCTTCCATCCTTTTCCTTCCTTCTTTCTTTTTCTTTTTTCCTTCTTTCTTTTTCTTTGTTCTCTCTTCTTTCTTTCCTTCCTTCCTTTCTTCTTTTCTTCTCTTTCTTTCTTTCTTTCTTTCTTTCTTTCTTTCTTTCTTTCTTTCTTTCTTTCTTTCTTTCTTTCTTTCTTTCTTTGTTCTCTCTTCTTTCCTTCCTTCCTTCCTTCCTTCCTTCCTTCCTTCCTTCCTTCCTTCCTTCCTTCCTTCCTTCCTTCCTTCCTTCCTTCCTTCCTTCCTTCCTTCCTTCCTTCCTTCCTTCCTTCCTTCCTTTCTTTCTTTCTTTCTTTTTGGGCCACACCCAGCAGTGCTCAGGGGTTACTCCTGGCTGTCTGCTCAGAAATAGCTCCTGGCAGGCACGGGGGACCATATGGGACACCGGGATTCAAACCAACCACCTTTGGTCCTGGATCGGCTGCTTGCAAGGCAAACGCCGCTGTGCTATCTCTCCGGGCCCTCTTCCTTTCCTTTCTTACCTAGCAGTGCTCAAGGCTTAGTCCTAGTTTTGTACTCAGGGGTTACTTGGGGGTAGTGCTTAGGGGATCATATGTAGTGTCAGTGATTAAATAAGCGTTGGCTGTGGCAAGGCCAAATCTTTGATCCTTGTAATGTCTCTCAGGCCCCATTTTACAAGTATTTTCCAAAACATCTTGAAATCTTTGCTTCTCCTTGTTTTTACTTCCAGCATGCAATTGCTGCTTGGATCACCTGAATGATCCGTTATCCTCCTACAATCCCATCTTACATTTTTATAAGCCATTTCTTGTGTTCTCTGTACAAAAGCCAGAGAGTTATTTATATATGATATTTGAATTTTTTTTGTTTGAAATACTGGGGCTAGAAACTAGGTTTCTCATATATAAGATTCATACTTTATAATTAAGCTATATTACTAACCTAGAGACAATTTAAAAATTGTCATTCTGTATGTATTACTCTCTACTTCATACCTTTCCCTGGCTTCCTCTTTGCTCTGTGAAGTGTGTGTGTGTGTGTGTGTGTGTGTGTGTGTGTGTGTGTGTGTGTGTGTGTGACTGGTCCCATATAACTGTAACCGCCTCCGCTTCTGCCCTTTACTGGGAGAGAATTCCGGCCAGCAGCTTTCTCTCAACCGGGACAGAAGGCAGAAAGCAGCTACAAATAATTCGCGAGTGTTAAGCTCTTTTGTGAACACCTAAAAAATTAAGCTGTAGAAATTAGTAGAATGCTCAAGGTGTGTTCCAGTCAAGAGGTTTATTGAGGGAGAGAGCAGGGCTTTTATGCCCTGCTTCAGTGGGAGGAGCAACAACATAGGATTGAAACTTAAACCAATCAGATTTGTACAGGTACAACAATTTTAACCAATGGGAGCATAAACACATTTTGATGGCGGGAAGGATAAAGAGGAACCTGGCAGGATGGGGGGAGGGGAAGCAAATCCTTAAACAAATAGTTAATAGATCTTTCTTTTGTGCAAGCAATAAGGATTACAGTTTAAACCTTACAAAAACCTATCTATAATTACGTGTTTGAGAGCATTTACAAAAACAGGTTCCATGGAAAGATTAAGGAATCTGGTTAAGCCAGATTCTTTGTGCCGGGCTAAATTTATTTGCAGAGTTTCTTTTTGGCTCGGGGCTAAGCAAACTTTATGGCTTGAATCAGGCTCCGTCTCCCACATATAACCACAACAGCTTTATTCAATTTCTAAGTGTGTTAATTGCAGACTCTATACCCCCAGAGCCTTTCTATGTGATGTCCTCTCTGAATTGGACATATCCCTGGGCCTTTTGGGGCATCTTGAAGATAATTACACAGTATCCTCAACTTTGGGAAATTCTCATTTTGATCTTTAGTTCTTTACTGATTGTGCTTTCTTGTCCTTTGGGTGTCCCACGATTCTTGTTTTTCCTCTTGAACTCATTTCATATATATGGACTATTGCTCATCTTTTCAATCTTTTCTTCATGTGCTATTATTTATTGATGGTTTCCTGCATCTTGTCTTCAAGTTTACTGATTCATTTCTTAGCAACTGTCATTTTGCTGCTGAGGTTCTTTGATGAATTTTTTATTTCACCTTCCGTAATCTTCAATTCTTACTTCATATACTCTCTCCTAAAATATCTTTCTTTATTAAAACTTTGTATTATAATTTCCTTCAGCTCATTTGAAAACCTCACCAAGTTTATTTTGAAGTCATTATCTGGGAGTGTATAGACTTGATTTGATGGGGAAAGTTTCAGACTATAATCTTCAGTTGGTGATTATATGGGATGCATATGCCTTTTCATTGTATCTACTATACACCGAGAAACACCGTTACAGGTGAATGTCTGGTTTTGGCAGTCTGGGGTATCAACCTAGGGCTTGAATTCTCCATTTATACCTAGAACTTACACTGCTGTATTTATGTTGAGACCAACTGCTGTTGAACCTTAGCATCACAAATCTGTGCTGATTCCTTTCTTATGAAGTTCCCAGTGATTCACCATGGCCTCTTTGCTTCATTCAGTCTTTTTTTTCTTTCTTTCTTTCTCTCTTTCTTTCTCTCTTTCTTTCTCTCTTTCTTTCTTTCTTTCTCTCTTTCTTTCTTTCTTTCTTTCTCTCCCTCTTTCTTTCTTTCTTTTCTTTCTTTCTTCCTTTCTTTTCCTTCTTTCTTTTTTCTTTCTTTCTTTCTTTCTTTCTTTCTTTCTTTCTTTCTTTCTTTCTTTCTTTCTTTCTTTCTTTCTTTCTTTTCTTCCTTCCTTTCTTTCTTTCTTTCTTTTTTCTTTCTTTCTTCTTTCTTTCTTTCTTTCTTTCTTTCTTTCTTTCTTTCTTTCTTTCTTTCTTTTCTTTCTTTCTTCTTTCTCTTTCTTTCTTTCTTTTCTTTGTTCTTTCCTTTCTCTCTTTCTCTCTCTTCCTTCCTTCTTTCTTTCTTTCTTTCTTTCTTTTCTTCCTTCCTTCCTTCCTTTCTTTCTTTCTTTTCCTTCTTTCTTTTCCTTCTTTCTTCTTTCTTTCTTTCTTTCTTTCTTTCTTTCTTTCTTTCTTCCTTCCTTCCTTTCTTTCTTTCTTTTCCTTCTTTCTTTTCCTTCTTTCTTCTTTCTTTCTTTCTTTCTTTCTTTCTTTCTTTCTTTCTTTCTTTCTTTCTTTCTTTCTTTCTTCTTTCTTTCTTTCTTTTCTTTCTTCCTTCCTTCCTTTCTTTCTTTCTTTTCCTTCTTTCTTTCTTTTCCTTCTTTCCTTCTTTCCTTCTTTCCTTCTTTCTTTCTTTCTTTCTTTCTTTCTTTCTTTCTTTCTTTCCTTCTTTCTTTCTTTCTTTCTTTCTTTCTTTCTTTCTTTCTTTCTTTCTTTCTTTCTTTCTTTCTTTCTTTCTTTCTTTCTTTCTTTCTTTCTTTCTTTCTTTCTTTCTTTCTTTCTTTCTTTCTTTTGCTTCATTCAGTCTTGGCTTTGGGCTGCTGGCCCTCCAGTAGCCACAGATTTTGGCTCAATTTGTCCTATACCTAGATAGTTGCCCACCCTACCATGGGGATTTAGCACAAAGGATTATATATTTTGTATTTATTTGACACTACCTAGAACCTAAAGTTTCTGTCTGTGTGACAAGGCAAATTGGTTTATGTCTGTGGTAGCAAATATAGGCTGCATTCTTCCTCCTGGGAATCTAGAGGGCAGTGGATAAACTTCCTGCCTAGATCTGTGAGGGCAGAGATCTGAATACTATAGGTGCTTAGATGTTTTGAGACCCATGAATGTCACTGCACCACTTTTGCCCCTATTGTTGACTGCCACCACCAATGAAGTTACAAAACCTGTCTTTGATTTCTTTTCCCCTTCCCCAATCCTATTAGCTCCTGTGTGAGTCACTGAATGACTTTATCACTGTTTTTCATGAGCATATACTCTTAAGGCATATGCCACACTCTTCCTCTGCAGGATTACTCATAGAATATTTATATCATTGTGGCGGGGGGTGGCATACCAAGCTGTATTCAAGGCTTACCCTTATTTCTGTGCTAGTTATTATGTCTGGCAGAGCTCAGGTTATCTTATGTGATGCTAAGAATCTAACCAGCAACAGACATATGCAATGCTTGTGCTATCTTAAATCCTGTGCAGCTTAATCCCTGTATTATCTCTCCAGCCTGTATGTTTAATTGAATTTATGACCTGGTGTGATTTCATAGGACACTTGACTGTCATCTTGGCCCATTTCTCTGTACATATCTCTAAGGGCTTGACTTCTTCACAGAGGTCTAGTATAACCCATCAGATTAGTCTGGAAATTCTTAAGATTCATGTCATTCTTCACTGTGCTTTTTCTTCAAAGACTTGTAAGAACAGAAATGGCATCTTATTTGCATATGTGCTTTCCTTTGCAACATTGTCAAGCTCCCTAAAACCAGGCACAGGAGACCTCTCTTGTCATTTCTATGACCCATAACAACTAGCTTGCCACATATAAAGAATTCCACACATGTTTGTGGAGTAAGAAAAATTCTACAATGTTAAAGAATCAGACCTTGTTGATGGTGTCCCAGCGAAGCCTGGAGTTTGAAAGAAGTCTCAGCAGGCTTTGCTAGAAGTGGGAGTAGAGCAGTGAGCTGAAGGATGTAGTCAAAAACCCTTTAAACAAGTTCTGCTACTCTAAAGAGCTGACAACAATGTGAATTTACTGAGAATTCATGCGAATTTTGAGTGCATTGATCCCAAATTCAAAACCATGGGAAGAAACAAGGCTTGATCTTCACTTCCTCATCTGCTAAGCCTGCACATAAATGTCTTCTCTTGCTCCTGCCTGCTCTTCTCGATATGATAAATCTGTTTTGTGTATGTGTGACAAAAAATGTCATATGGCTTATGTCTTTAGAATACCGAGAAGATAATCACAAATTCAAGTATCAGATCAGAGGATAATATGGTGAATAGGGCATTAATTTCCTTGCATGTGGCTGACTGGATTCAATTCCGGCACCCCATATGGTTCCCCAAGCCAGCAGGAATGATCTCTGACTACAATGCCAGGAGTAAACCTAAGCACTGATGAGGTGGCCCAACTCTCCTTCCACAAAATAATAAGAGGAGTTAAGTACAGGGAACCAGGAGAGGGTGCTTACCTTGCATGCAGCTTGGTTTTGATTCAACTCCTTGCACTATATATAGTTTCTTGATTACTACCAGGTGTTATTCTTGAGCATAGAGCCAGGAGTAAACTCTGAGCAGCATGAGGTCTGAACCAAAAATGAAAAAAAAAATCTATAAGATTGTAGATAGAGGTAACCAATGTCAACAACTATTCCTCTGTCTCTTTATGCTTATGTTTTTGCTGTATAAAATTTCAGTCATAACAATGGCCCATATAGCACAAAACTGGTCATCTCAGGTGAAGAGAGTAGGCCAAGCCCTCACCCTGCCAAAGCCACACTTGCTGCCTCCATCATCCAGAATCACCATTTTCCCAGTGGCCTGCATCATCACTGACTTCTACAATTCCCCGAGGGGTCATGAATCTGCCCACACTTCAGGAAAGCTGTTTGTTGGGCATTTTTTGGCGTAAGTGTGGGCACCCTCTTCTGTATCTCCCTTCTTTATGGAAAGCCCGGCAACTGTAACCATGCCCATAATGCAGTCGCCATGTTCAAATCAGGCCTTTTTCTAGGAGGCCTTGCAGCTTGAGTATATGTCCCTAAAATTCATAGTATCTTAGCTTTGAATTTCTGGACAACTTCATTTGTTGATACTGTCATCCATAAAGACATACCCAAATTTAACAGACAGAGCTCACTAAACCTTCTGCCATTGTATAATGACTTCATTGAGAAACAATAATTTTCAAAATGAGCTTGCTACTGTACTTTTTAGTTTTTTTCTTTTTTATCTTCCATTTTTTCTTTTCATTTTTTCAATAATTTTACTTTCACTTATCTATAAACAAATGTATTATGACCAACTGTGTCAATTATATATCCATTTTCTTTAAATAAGTAAAATTAAATACTCTAAAACATTTTCAGTCATAAGCCATATGACATTTGCATCCTGCCTTCTCTTCACAGTTTATCATGAAAATCTCTGTATCTTCCTGTCCGTCAATGCCTGGGTCTATTTTTATTGGGTAATGAGTGGGAGGAAAATGTTAAAATCTAAGCTGCAGGCACAAGTCTGGGCTTTGCTGGTGCTATGATCAAAGTGGGTAGGAGCTTCTGCTGATAGCACAACGTCAACATGATCATCTCTCTTCTGGGCATAAGGCAATGCTAGCACCACTCCAGAACAACTCCAAAGATATTGCTTTACATTCAGATTAATAACCTGCTCTTACAATCAGCCAAGGTGCTAATAAGATGCTCGGGAGACTAAAGGTCATTAAGAGGAACTTGATGAAGCAGGGCAGAGGAGGCATCCTGGGGATTCCTGTACTTTGATGTGTTGTGAACTAGAGCAAACGTGGCATTCGGACTGGTGTATTTTTATTTTGGGAAATGCTGCCAATTTGACTGTAAAGGCTTGCAATTTCCTGAATGTTTATAATCTAGGTGGGCGTGCTCAGGGTGTGGTCCAGTGAGAAGCTGAACATTCCATTTGAAAATGGGCCAGTGGAGGGCAAAGAAGCTCAGGCTGGTTGTTTTTCTCTGAAAAATCATTCTCTGAAGAATCATTTTGAAAGTGCCCAGCATTTATGTTCTGAATCATTAAAGTAAGGATGATTCAGAATATCTGACCTTTAGTGCAGGAAGTTACTGTTTGCCATTGTGGTGATATTCCATGGAAGAAATATGGTGGGCTAAAGTTCACAATGACGTTACCATGAGGTTTTGGATCTGCTTGTTTCCAACAAATGGAGACTATTAGCATCTTGCAAGTAAATGTCCTGTGACCAAGTTGAATATGTGCAATAAGTTATCCATAGTTCTATTATCATCTACTTGTGTATAGACACAGAGATTTATTAGAAACCTATTACTATGAGCTAGAAACAAATGTAATGGCCCCAAATGTATTTTCACCAGAGAAAGCAGGTCTGAAGCAAGGGTCACTGCAGGAAATAATCCAAATAAAGCTGAGAGTGAAATACATGTGGCCAAGTACTGAGTAGCAATCTGTCTAATGAGAGAAAGAGACAGAGAGACACACACAGAGAGAGAAGGATTTCTCTCATGTCCTAAGGCATCACCTAGAAATTTCTTGGTACTTTGCTCCATGCTTTTAGACTATGCTGGAGGGTTCCCATTCTGTCTTAACTGCTGTAGAATTAGTATTACTCATTTTTTCTTCCTAGACATGTTGGTCCCTTTTATTTATTCTTTCTAGCCTGTCTCCCACCTCCTTACTTCCAATCTTTTAAACCCATAGGGCAAATCAATTCTGATAAAACTCTCCTCCCTTTGGGAAAGGCAGGTGAGTCCTAATTTCTAGTCACACGTGGCAGGTGATATGCTCAGGTGGTCAGCGCTAGGCTCTGGAATGTGAACTGAACATTATAACTTCATTTTCGATGCTTAAACTATTAATTCTGATTAATTTTAATTAAACTATTCAACTACTGCATTCTGAGGAGGACTTTTGGAATCTTTTAGCTATGGTCTCTCAAAAGGTGGTATGGAACAAGAAACTCTTTGGTTCTCTTTTTTTCTAATCATTTTCCATCTTCTTACTTGTCAGACAATGAAGAGTGAGAAAGCTGAAATGAAATCTTTGCATTGAATCTAACATAAAATTTATCTCCCCATTTGTACATTGGTTTCCTTGACAAATCCTGCAGCTAGAGAGAAGGCTGGAAGCAAAAGCTGACCTTGCTATGCTTGAGAGTTATACTTAGGGGAGGGAGTGTGGTAGGGAGCAGAGAATAGGGGAAGAATGGTACAGAAGGATCAGGGGTCTCTGTACCTGAAAAGTATGCCAGGATCTTCTTAAGACCCAGCAGGGGAATTCAGATGAACCTCTGGATATGGCTATATTAGAAGAGCTCCAGTTGTCCTTCGAGTTGTTAGGATTGGTGGTGTTAATTACACTGGCAATGACACTGGTCTAGAGTTTTGCCCAGTGACATAAACCACCAAATCTTCCACGTCCATTTTTTATGGGGCTTTTTGCTAAATGTTTTTCCTGTGCCCTCATGTCTGGACACACCTCTGTTTCGAGTCAGGAAAATGATCTCTCTAGCATGACTAATGGTCCCCAAAACATTATATTAAAATTCAATCAGTGCCTCACCTATCATTTCCACTAACCATAAGACTCACAGAGGCCAGAGTTACCATAGGCACTGTCTCACCTCAGACAGCCCAATGAGAATTTGCACTGGGTAAAGAATTGCAGGTCTAAACAGGTTTTGAATGCAAACCAGAACCTGCAAACAACCAAGTAGTTCACAAATGTTTTACTAATGGCTAACAATCTAAGTCAAAATACAAAACATTTTAAAATGTGCACAGTGGACTTTGACTAGTCTCACACAGGAATTAATCTTATATTCTGACTGAAAGAAATTTCTGGGCTCAGAGTCTGGCTCCATCACTAAGTATCTGTGACCTGGAAATAAGTTCTTTACCTTACTGAGCTGATTTCCTCTCTTGCGAAACAGGGATAACAATGCTATTCCACAGGGTCATCAAATAAATAAAGAATATTGCTTGGAAAGTTCCAAAAATAGCACTTGATTAATGTAAGCTATGAATATAATTTTTAAGAATTTGGCCTATTTAAAATAACAAGTGTGTCTTTATGTAACTGCATATGGAAAAATATTTTAAGATATTTTTAATATTTAAATTGTGATTAAATAAAAACTTACAACCATGGTTTATTTTTATTTAAATGGTTTAATGTAAATTTATTTAGATACCATGTATTACATAGTTGAGATAGTTGATCATAAAACATTTGTTTCCAGGTAAGTGGAAGCAAAATTATTTTTTAAAAAATTAAAGAAATATTCACCCTTAGTTCTTAATCCATTAGGCATCAAGACTGACCTCCTACCCCAACGAACCAGCACCCAGCACCCAAGTGAAGTAACACCCAGTCAAACCCACACCTCACCCCCCTCCGCAAGAAAAGGCAACCAACTCCCCTGCGAACTCATGGTGCACGAACCTCCCTACCAAATCCCCCTACCGTGGACTGTTACTTGAAACTGGACTTAGCTCTAAAAGTATCCCCAATGCAAGAACTCTTACAAGACCTCCCTGTCGCAAATCTTTTGCCAATCTCAAGAAAGTCGGGGGAGTGATGGAAAGGTGCCTGGGAACTCACACCACAAGAAAATCCCAAAAGACAATGGGGAAAATTATATTTCCAACATAAGTATAAGACCAGTATTCCACCACCTCTTTACCTGCTTTTCCCCAAAAGTAAGGTAGTCTCATGCATCACATGGTTCCTTTAATTATTTTGTTAATTCATTTTTTTAAATGTTTGTTGTACATATACATGTGTGAGCACATATACTTTTATTCCTATTTTTATCTTGTTTGGATGTGTGACCTGTTTCTGTTTTTTTCTTCTTTGTCCACCCCCAAATGCACCGACAATATGCACCATTTCTCCCTGCAAAGGCACACTAAAAAAAGGGGAAATCTTACACATAAAAAAGAGTTCTTATCTACTAGACTTGCAGTGGTCCTCAAACTATGGCCCGCGGGCCACATATTGTATTTGTATCTGTTTTGTTTCTTCATTGCAAAATAAGATATATGCAGTGTACATAAGAATTTGTTCATAAGTTTTGTTTTTACTATAGACCCTCCAATGGTCTGAGGGACAGTGAACTGGTCCCCTGTTTAAAAAGTTTGAGGACCCCTGTGAGATAAGAACTCATACTTGTTTACAATACAGGGATATCTCCCACCTTGAAAATATGTCACGCGGACCCAACTTAGACCTCAGGTGATTAGACATCATCTGTCCAGCCTTGAACCCTGGATCCCAGACATAGAATAGACACAGTTCTTCACAACAGTTACAGGAAACAAATCCCAGCCGGGACATCCTTAATACTGCTGGGCCACCAACAAGTGCCAGCTCTAATATGATATCCTGACAACAAAGAAAATGGGAACAACTAGACCTAAGAACAGGTTATCCTACCTCACCAGCTAACGACAAGACAAAATCAGAAGACTTGTCATCCTTTGGTCGGTCCAAAAGCCAAGATCGCGATTTACAGATGACTGGCTGCTAGAACCATGACTGGACTGAATATATCTTGAGACCAATAAAAAAAGCCCTAGTCTAGGGTTTGAAATACAACCCGCACAACCACCATGATCCCCAGTTCCAAAGGTCCGGCAGAGACAATCGCAACGAAATGGGGCTTCTGGAAACACAATGAAAGACGCTATCCCTAGGTTCCATCCTAGGATCAGTGCAAAGACCAAGACCACCAACCACAGAAGATGGATTAAAATGACACTGAGGGAACAGAACTTCTAGAATCACAAAGAAAGACTTCATCATAAGTCCCACTCCTGGACCTGTGCAGATACTGAGATCTCTAGATACTGAGGTCTCATTTCATCACCCAGGACGGAGCTGAAGTTTTTCCAAACACCATGAAAGCACCACCGGTAGAGTAAATGAACCTGAAAGGAGTCTATAGTTAATCCCGTGACAATATACCCCAACGGTGGAGAAACCCCATATCGCTTAGGTCAAGTGAATTCCTTTTCAAATGACCCCAATATTTACTGTGCCAGTGCAGGAGAGAAAAAAAAGGCAAAAAGCACAAAACATTTTTTTATCTTTTATATATTTTTTCTTCATTTATTATTATTACTATTTTTATTTTTATTTACCTATCTACTTTATGTCAATTTCTTTGTTTTGGTGTGGATATTGAAGTTGTTGTCCCCATTTATATTTATATTGTTTTTTTTTCTTCTTTTCTTTTCTTTTTTAGGTGCTCCGCCATGTTTTTTAACTCAAGACCATGGCTTTTTTTGTGGTGCCTATCATTATCACTGGAGTGCTCACTGGATATTTGACACTTCTTTTTGTACTGTTGGGGTGTTTCACCTTCTTTTTCTCCTTCATCTCTCAAACTGACGATGAGAGCCTCTAGAAGGATTCTGCCCATTTTCGGCATATTAGACTTTTACCCCAGTTTATTACTTTTATCTTCTTCAAATAAAACCACATAACTTGAACTATATAGTCCTTCCTCCCAGTTAGAGGGGGAAATAAGGGAGGCACCAAGACCAAGACTACTAAGTAGTAAGCTAGGTACAGAGGGGACCACATATTCTCGCAGCCCGGGGGTGAGGGAGGAGGATATGGGAGGTAGGACGAACACGGAGGGGTAGGGAGGACAAATCGGTGATGGGAACCCCCCTGATTTTATGTAAATATGTACCTATAATATTATTGTCAACAATATGTAAACCACTACGATCAAAATAAAAATTATATTAAAAAATTAAAGAAATAGAAAATAAGAAGAAATATTAAAAAAAAAACAAGAAATTTGTGAAAATTATTATATCTCACATGAGGTCATTAAGCCATTGTCAGAAAATTTAGTAAGCTCTTGTTGTTAGTTGATCATTCTGTTACTTCTTTTGTTTCTGAAAATTAGGTAACTTTAGATACACCTTGATGTCTAAATTGGTGTGTTTCTATGGAGATGACAGTACTAAACATTTTGTCCAGGAATTTCAAGCACTATTAATAATTACAAATATTAATATTTCAAGCACTATTAATAATACTAATATGGCTTTTGTGGGGCATGTTTTCAACTGCCAGGGCTTCCAGAAGTATAAGAAGGCACAAGGGAGGAGGACTGAGATGTAGGAGGGTTACTTCACTCCAAAAAAGTCCTGGTAATGCAGGCCCAAATACTGGCATTCCTGGAGTTATGGTCAGATTGATGCCTCTGGCAAGGAGCTGTAGTTGAGTGATGAAGCAGGATCATAGCCAAAGATGCAATTATGGGTGGTGGATGCAGCAGGCATGGCTTCAGCAGGGTGGAACTTGGCTGATCCTTTCTTCCTGAAATTGCCGTTCCCAGCTGTGTGGCAGATGGGCCCATAATTTTTCATGGCTTGGTATACATCTCTTATGAGAACAGAGTGACTCTACAGTTCTTGCTCAATGCAGATATGGTGACTGTATTTGTGTGTAGCATTAAATAATTAATGATGGAGCTGGATAGTGAAGGATGGATGGATGGAGAGATTTTTCTCTGCCATCCCAGGCCACGTGGCTCCGCAATCCCCATTCAGCTGGCGGGTCCCAGGTTTAGGTGAATGGCGGAATCAGACTCATCCAGACACAGGCATCAGGAAGCATCAACTTCATTCATGCCCTATTCACCACATGTGTGGCCTATATTATAACCTTTTAAGCAATTGCTATTCTTAGCTAGCCCTGCATCTTAACTCTTTTCTGCCATCTTCCCTTTGACCTCCATGCTGGCCAAAGACCAAAAGAAGAGCCTAATCCCCTGGGTCAAAGGCCTTATCTACCTTTTCCAAGACCCCTCCCAGGAATGGGCGGGGTCTTGCAGTTAAGGTCAAGTTACCTAGGAAGAAAGGAGGGATGAGGCTTCATTTGTGGACAACCATTGTTTTATTTTTTGAATTTATATACACTTATCATAAATAAGTGATACTATAATGTATAGGTCTAGAGAGAATAGAAACATAGTGCAGAGATTCAGGTGCATGCCTTGCATATGACCAACATCAGCTCAATCCATGGCATCTTGTGATCATTTAAGTACTACTGGGAACAAGCCTGGAGGCCTCTGAGCACTGCTTAGTGTGTGACTCTGGAGGCACCTATGATCCCTGACTCTGCTGGGACTGAGCAGTGTTGCATTCTTATATTGACAACCAACCCTGTTGGCCAAAAATTGTTGGCCCCCAAAAAGGACCCTGCACCTCTGTGCACTGCTTAGGAAACCTCCAACATTTTTCTAAAACAAAAAATAAAGTATAGGCTTGGTTAAAGAAACAAAACAAAACAAAACAAAAACACTATCAAAGTAAAAATACTATGAATTATGTTTTATTTTTGATAAAGAGAAAGAGGAAGTAAACAGCACAAGTGCTCACTAAAATTATTCAATATGCTTCAACTATGGTTATAAAAAGCATAAGATTAATAGGGTTTTGCCTACATTTCTAGCCTTTATTTTAAGAGATTGTTACATGAAACTACAAGTCTTGAATCTCTCACTCTAGAGTCTCACCCATGATTTCAATGATCATTGATTGAATACTTATACTCCAGCCTAGTTCCAATTCAATATGTCCTCTTAGATGGCCAAAGAAATCTTGAAACCTACATTTCTAAAATTTAAATGATCATCTTTCCTTTCAAACGTAAACCTCTTCCAAGGATCTCTATTTCACTGACTGTAGCCACTCATCATCTAAGTCATAAAATTCAGGTCAACCTTGTGTGGGGCCCTAGGTTCTGAACAAGGAGGGATGCAATTTTGTAAAGTGTCTCATATTATAAATCTTTTAGGTTTCTCTTTCTGAAGCCTAAGTTTCCATTAACACTGTTCCGAGATATCTGGCTATACCAAGAAGCCTATATGGAAAGGACACAAAGGAGTGATATGAAGTTACATTAGACAACAGTCAATTGTTTTAAAGATCATCAAAAGCTAGAACCTACTCATCCGCTACCTTTATAAGCTGGCTGTGACCCTGAGAGGGGTTGCCTCCTCTGGGAGGGGGCCCTTGCTAGCCAGTTTGGGGCTTGTGACTGACAGAATAAAGTTTGACTTAGTTTTATTTCAATTGTGTAGTTTCATCTTTTGACTCCAGACACTAATACTTGCTAATATCCTTTTCCTTACTTTTGCTCCAAAAATTTCACCATGTATTGTTTTTTCCTGGCTTTCTATTGTGGTATATGCTTTTGCATATATCTACTCCAAACTTCAATAGTCTCATAGATTGACTCCAATCCTTAGTACTAGTACTCCAGTTCAAATGATGCACATCTCTTTCATCTATATGACTTTCTTTGAACAAGGCTTTCAAAATTCACTGCTTGTCTTGCATGCAGTTAATCCAGGTTCAGTTCTCACATAAGGATACCCAAATCCTGCCAGGACTGAAATCTGAGCTCAGAGTCAGGAATCCCAGAGCACTCTCAAGTATGTTCTACTCAAACAAACAAAATCCACTCTTTGTCATTTAGTCTATTCTCTGCATTGAAGCCAGAGTAAACTTTTCAAGTCTAATTAAGTCACCTCCTGCTCAAGTGGCTTCAACATTTTTAAAATAAAGATAGCATCTTCATTTGCTTTCATAATGTGCATTGTCTAGATTCCTTTCCTGTCTTATCTAATAATCCTACCTCATTTGGTCTTTCCTCTTCTGTATCCTTGGGCTTCCTTCTGTTCTTTATCTTTTTCATAACCCTTCTAGCCACAAAGCCTTCATACATACAGCTTGACCTTTCATACCTTCTCTGCATAATCAATGCTAACTTTATCTCAGTTCAAGCACCACTTTTACAGGACGTTTTTGTTAATCTCCCTGATTTGGTTAACTTCCTCTAATTAAAGACTTCATCATAACACTGAATACTTGTTCTGGCAATACTTTATGAATACATTTATGCAACAAATAATATTGTGCACCTACCATGTCTTATGCTCTGTTCTAGATACACAGGATATACGCAGATACAAATCTCTCTTCTGAAGCACCCAGTGCATATGGGAAACAGACAATAAACAAACATAATTGTCACATGGTCATCAGTACTCTAAAATCAGAGAAATGAAAAGGACTGTGGATGTGTTCAGATATGCAGTATTTTTTGTTTTTGTTTTTCAGGCCACACCCATTTGATGCTCAGGGGTTACTCCTGGCTATACACTCAGAAATTGCCCCTGGCTTGGGGAAACCATATGGGACACGGGGGGGGGGGGGGGATTGAACCGCAGCCCTTCCTTGGTTAGCACTTGCAAGGCAGACACCTCACCTCTAGCACCACCTCGCCGGCCCCGATATGCAGTATTTTATTTGTGGGTTATTTGATTAAATATTTGCATTCCCCTCTAGATTGTAAGTTCATATGTATATAAGTGCATATATATATACATATATACATATACATATGTGCATATGTATATATGTATAAGTATATATACATAAGTATATATAAAGATAAGTATATATACTTAAGTATATAAATATACTTATATAAGTATATATACATAAGTAATAATGATTCCATTATTTTATGTACATATTATATATTTGTTGGATATGGATATATACATAGCATAATGGAATCATTTTTACTCTTGTAACAGTAATGGTATAAAAAGAGGTGTAATATTGGATTGCCTTTTCTGACTATATGCCAATGATTTGTTCATTTGTTTGTTTGTTTTGAGGTCACACTAGTGCTCAGGGCTTAGTCCTGGCTCTGTCCTCAGGGATTATGCCTGGTGATGCTTGATGGATTGCATAAGATCCTGGTGATCAAACTCATGGTCAGCTGCATGCGACAAGATCCTGGTGATCAAACTCATGGTCAGCTGCATGCGACGCAAGTGCCCTATCCTCTGCATTATCACTCTGGTCCCAGATGTTAATGGTATTTTAAGTGGGATTTGAAAATGAATGTTTCACTTCAAAGTAATTTAATTATTTAAATTCCTATGTTTAAATAAAACACAAAGTCTCTTGTGAAATTTCAGGCACTGGACACTTCATTCTTCAGCAAAAAGAAAACCCAGAAAACAATATGAATTTCCTTATTTTTTATTCTGGTAAATGATTTTTAATTTGAAAGAAAGGAAACCTCCCAAAATTAGCAAATTGTCTTGTGATCAAAAATGTCAGTTAAAGGGACCGGGAAGGTGGCACTAGAGATAAGGTGTCTGCCTTGCAAGCGCTAGCATAGGACGGACCATGGTTTGATCCCCCAGCGTCCCATATGGTCCCCCCAAGCGAGGGGCAATTCCTGAGCACATACCCAGGAGTAACCCCTGAGCGTCAAACGGGTGTGGCCCAAAAACAAAACAAAAAAAAAATGTCAGTTAAAACATGAACCTACCACGGTATGGTAGGAAGTTTGCCACAAATAGTGAGGGAATGCAGTTAGGGCAGAGAAGGAATTACTATGACAATGATAGTTGGAAATGATCACTCTGGACAAGAACTAGGTGTTGAAAGGAGGTAAAATGATGCATGATCCCAATATGGCAAAATATATTAAAAAATATAGCAAACAACAGATGAGAGATCTGCCACAGATGCTGGCAATCAAAAAGGCAGGAGAAAAGGAAAGAAATTGGGGACATCAGCGATACAGGAACTGTCATGGCAGGTTTCTGTGGTGGTCCATGGTTTCCAGGTTTTTCAATATTTAAAAAATGAAAACATTGAATAATAGTAAAACTTAGAATGTATAAAAGTGGGGCTGGAGAGATAGCACAGTGGTAAGGCATTTGCCTTGCATGCTGCCGACCCATGAGGGACCTGGTTTGATTTACAGCATCCCATATGGTCCCCCAGACTGCCAGCAGTGATTTCTGAGTACAGATCCATGAGAAACCCCTGAGCGCTGCTGGATGTGACCCAAAAACCAAGTTTGTTTTTTTTTAAAAAAAGAATGTAAAAAGTTTATTGGAAAGTAAAGGAGAAGAAAAGGAAACACCCTGCATAGGAGGAACTTAATATAGGACTAAGTTAAATTTATGAGCTTTGTGTGATTTTAAATTTTTAAAATTTTTAAATTTTTAAAGATTTAAAAGGCCGTCTGTGATACTCTATAGAGAATGCAAGATTACAGAGTGGTCTTGGCTGATTTGAGTAATACTTGGTCATGTGCTTTAGGTATTATTCATTAGTTTATAACCTCCTTTGTGGGGCAGATGTCCATGTTAGGAATGTTTAAAATATGAGACCAGGCACTTGGGAATGGGTGTGTGTTAGGTCAATAGTAACAGATGGAACTATTGGTAAGGGAAACTGAGGCTTCCTTTTTCGTTGTTGGAAGGAAATGTGTACTGGTGTTGTACATTGTATTAGTAAACCCAATCATGAACAACTTGGTAACTTTGAAAAAAACTGCATTAAAAACAAACTTGTAAACTATACTGTTTAAATTAAGCAATAAAATAAAAACACAACTTGCTACACAAATAAATTATTTTTTTTGGACAGAGAACAACTATACCCCAAAAGAGGAACAGAGTTCTGAAGCCCTCTGAGCTGCTGGAGCTTTTTAGCTATCCAGGAAGCAAGAGTAGCTGCAGTTCCAAAAGATTTATTTTTCTTCTCTGTAGAGAAAGTCAGCAATTTGGGGGGAAAAAACTCCAAAAAAACAGAAAAACAGGGTTTGCCTGCTAAGCATTTCTGAATACTGCAAAACTCTGTTCTGCATTTCTGCTTTACTTCTCAATTAGAATATAAGGTAAAAAGCTCTAAAGAGGCAATGATAGTGAGGAAAAAGTAAAGGGTAAACAGGATTATCTAAAACAACATTTAATCTTGAATGTACTAATCTATAATAACTAATGTAAATAATTAATTTTATTTACATTAAAGTATATTTTTTAAAAGATAAAATTTATAAAAGTTCTTATGGAAAATATCTTGGAATTTAAACCTTCATCTTGGCCTTGTCTGAGCCTTTCCAGGTGGTCTCTCATCACCAGCCCCCACTGTGCCTTAGAACTTGCTAAGAATATTGAAATTGGTGACTGAAGCCTCATGGATGAATTGCTCTATTTGTAGGGTTTCTCCCATATTTGCAGAAGGTAGACATCTTATTAAACTTTTTCATTTTTTTTTTCTCTTCAAAAAATTGTTGGTAGAAATTTCTCCAGAAAATAAAGACAGAAAAGCTCCAATAAACTAGAAAATTATGCTGAAAGCAGAATTCTAGGGGGATTGGATATGAAAGCGGGTGTGGGACCAGAGCAAAGACATCTAGGGCCATTTGGTAAGAAATGCAAAATAAGCAAAACAAAACGAGCTTGCTTTGGGAAATTTTCCAAGAACATATCCTAGCAAGGAAGCTGGATCCTTGAACCCATAGAGCTTTACTGACATCTAGTGAACAGAAACATGAGGCCATTTTATGGTATTAAATGATCACAG